>NC_045453.1:8942504-9004005 GCF_002776525.5 Piliocolobus tephrosceles
TTTTGAGACGGAGTCTTGCTCTGTCGCCCAGGCTGGAGTGCAGTGGCCGGATCTCAGCTCACTGCAAGCTTCGCCCCCCGGGGTTTACACCATTCTCCTGCCTCAGCCTCCCGAGTAGCTGGAACTACAGGCGCCCGCCACCTCACCCGGCTAGTTTTTTTGTGTTTTTTAGTAGAGACGGGGTTTCACCATGTTAGCCAGGTCACTTGTTCTTTTTTGACCTCAACTTCCTCGTCTGAAAAGCAGGAACAGGAGTGGTATATGTATAACCTAGTGGTTTAGCTGGGCTCCAGATCCCAGCCGCCAGTGTAGGGGTCTCAGCTCTGCCACTTATTCACTGCCTCGTCTTCAGTGAGTCATTTCATCCTTCTAGGTCTCAGTTTCCCCATCTTTGAATGGTGCTGCTACCTCTTGGACTGTTGTGATAAGATGCCTTGCTGAGCTGTTCACAGGTGTCATCGCATTTAGTCCCCGCTATTAGCCCTGGAAGCAGACACTATTACTCCTATTTTCCAAATGAGGAAGTAAAATGACTTGCCCTGGCCCACATAGCTAGTAAGTGTTAGAACCAGAATTCAAACCAGGTCTGAGTGACTTCAGAGCCTAAGCTCATAAACTACTGTACGTTCTTCCTGTTCACCTGATTTTCATATTCTACATGAAGTAGGAACACCTCATCCCACCTGGAGACTGACTGTTCTGAGTATGTGAGTCCAGGGTGCCTGTAGCTTCTCCCTCCAAGTCTCCTGCTCTGTTGCATACTAAGCCTGACCTGTGGTTGGAGCTCAAAGAGGATTGAAAATGTACTTATATACACTGAGTGAATTACACCAGAATAGGGTGTGAATGCTAAAAAGACCCCGAGGGAGGCCGGGCATGGTAGCTCATGCCTGTAATCCTAGCACTTTGGGAGGCCAAGGTGGGCGGATCACTTGAGGTCAGGAGTTTGAAACCAGCTTGACCAACATGGTGAAACCTTGTCTCTACTAAAAATACAAAAAATTAGCGGGGCGTGGTGGCGCATGCCTGTAATCCCAGCTACTTGGAAGGCTGAGACAGGAGAGTTGTTTGAACCTGGTATACAGAGGTTGCGGTGAGCCAAGATTGCGCCATTGCACTCCAGCCTGGGCGACAGAGCGAGACTCCGTCTCAAAAAAAAAAAAAAAGAAAAGGAAAGACCCCGAGGGATCACTGATTCCAACCATATTTATTTCACAGATGGGGAGACTAAGGCGAGGAAAGGCCAAGTGGACAGCAGGGGGTATAACCATGGCACCTGAGGAGGAACCTGGAGATTGGGGCCCCTGCTCTCCTTCCTCCCCATACGTCTAGTCCACCAGCAAGTTCTGGGGATACCACCACTTTTTTTTTTTTTTTTTTGAGACGGAGTCTTGCTCTGTCGCCCAGGCTGGAGTGCAGTGGCCGGATCTCAGCTCACTGCAAGCTCTGCCTCCCGGGTTTACGCCATTCTCCTGCCTCAGCCTCCCAAGTAGCTGGGACTACAGGCGCCCGCCACCTCGCCCGGCTAGTTTTTTTTTTTTTTTTTTTTGTATTTTTTAGTAGAGACGGGGTTTCACCATATTAGCCAGGATGGTCTTGATCTCCTGACCTCGTGATCCACCCGTCTCGGCCTCCCAAAGTGCTGGGATTACAGGCTTGAGCCACCACGCCCGGCCCAATACCACCTCTTAAATACCTCTTGAGTCCGTCCACCTCTTTCTATCTCTTCTGCAACCACCCTAGCCTAGGCCCTCGTCATATCTCCCCTGGATAATCACAACAACCTCCTAACTGGTGTTCCTACAGCTTCCCCTGCCCCTCTTCCATCTAGCCTCTACCCTGCAAGCCAGTGGTTTCTCTTTGCTCTTACAATAAAGAGCGAATCTTCACCTTGGCCTCCAAACTCCTTTGCTGCCTGGCCCCTGCCGCCGCTTCAGGTGCACATTTGTTACTTTCTATTTTGCTTTCCGCCTTGTCACAAGGCCTTTTTGTTTAACAGGTTCAGCAACTTCCCTAAGGTGCCTCAGAGAGTCAAATGCCAGCTTCTCAATTTCCAGCACATGCTGGGCTCATGAACTCCTGTTCTAAGGAGCTAACGCTGTTTCCTCTCTCTAGGTGCCTGACTGACAGAAGTTCTTGCCCCTGGGGAACTGGTGTGGACAGAGGAGGGGTGAGTGTTCTAGAGGCATAGCCTTATTATTCTCCTGCTGAGGTTGAACAAAGAGGTCTTCTAGGCCCTTGGGCTCTCAATTTTGACATATTTGACTGCTGGGGAAGTGTGAGGCTTTGTCTAGGCCACCTGTTTCTGGTGGCATTGAAAACGGGGGCAGTGCTGGGGGCCCTACCTGGTTTTGGCTTGTTTTGGAGTAGGGGCTGAAATGCATATTCATCAAGCTCTGTATTCAACAACAGGCTTTGCCTCTATTTTTTTTTTTTTTTTTTTGAGACGGAGCCTCGCTCTGTCGCCCAGGCTGGAGTGCAGTGGCCAGATCTCAGCTCACTGCAAGATCTGTGATCCGCCTCCCGGGTTTACGCCATTCTCCTGCCTCAGCCTCCCGAGTAGCTGGGACTACAGGCGCCCGCCACCTCGCCCGGCTAGTTTTTTGTATTTTTTAGTAGAGACGGGGTTTCACCATGTTAGCCAGGATGGTCTCGATCTCCTGACCTTGTGATCTGCCCGTCTCAGCCTCCCAAAGTGCTGGGATTACAGGCTTGAGCCACCGCAGCCGGCCCAGGCTTTGCCTCTATTGCTCATCCATGCCACCGTGGCTGGTGAAGGACGGTGCTGGGCCTGGAAGCTGGCCCCATGGCCCTTGCCTGCCTTTGCTTCACCACTCCTAGGTCATAGACTAGATTCAGGAGAGAGTGTTTTCATCCTGGCCCTGCCCGTTGACTATTATATGACCTTCCTTTCTATTGGCCTCAGGGTTGCATCAACATTGTTGGGTCAGGGGATAGGGGAAAATAGGGTCAGACTAAATGATTTGTTTTCAAACTTTCCAGAGGGAACTCTCCATTGCACCCCAAAGAATCTCAATGTACAAAACAGCTAAAGGGGTTGCAGTGTGTGTTGGATTTGGCATGGGGTTGGCCAATTTGTCAACCCCCAGAAGCCCCCAGACAATGCAACTGACCTTTTCTTGGCTTTATGGAAGACACTTTGGAAACCACTGACCTGGGGCGTGTCAAAGCTTCTTCCCAGCTTGGAGGTCTGTGACTCTGGCAGGGCGAGGGAGTAGAGAGGGAACTCAGCCAATGGAGTTACATTGATTGGGAAATTTCGAAGTAACATGCAAATGTCACTATGATGTTACTAGTAAGGCACAACTGCCAGGGCTGTGATGTTGCCATTCTGGAGTCCTCTGGTTTTTAATTTTGGTTCGATGTGAAGTATCTTTGTGCCCCTAGGGAAACTTTCCATTTGTGTGTGTGTGTGTGTGTGTGTTTACACATGTGTGTGCACCTGTAGGCAGTAGGAACTGTGGGGAATGAAGTGTGGCCGAGCCAGGCTGGGACAGGTAGAATGAATGGTGGGCAGAGCTGGGAGCATGTTGCTCCCGGGGGTGGTGGGGGTAGGGGGTGGCTTTAGCTCAGTTAAAAGGAGCGATTTGGCTCCTTCCTACAGGGGCCCCATGGAGATCTCTGGGCAGGAAGCACTGGGAATAAGAAATCCTCTGTCCACAGCCACAGCACAGCCAGGACAGAGGAAGTGGATTAGGAGTTCCCGGGAGGGAGCCTGCCCAGCCTTTCCCTGACATTTGGGCAAACTTGTGGGGAGATGCGGAGCTCAAGGTATGTGCGCATAGGGAAGGTGGGGCTCCGTTAAGGGATGATTGAGATCAGCCCATGCATTTATTCCACACATTCCTCAAGCTTCCTGAAGCCTTTCAAGGAGCCAAGCTCAGAGGCAGACAATTCTGTAGGAGTCAGAGCCAAGAAAGATGAGACTCTAGGTATTAACCACCATCAGTTTACTGAAGGAGACAGGAAATGTGAGAGATAATAGACTTTCACAGGCAGCTGGGTGCAGTCGGAGCTATTTGGCCGGTGTGTCTAGAGCCCCACATTCAAATTCTTGCTCTACAGTAATGGTCTCATGACTTCCCCTTTCTGAGCCCTCATTTCTCCTTCCATAGAATTCAGATGAACACATCAGCCCTAGCTACTTCTCAATGCTTTTCTAAGTGTCAGTTAGAATAGAGTTTTTCAAATCGTTTTGGACAGCAGAAACCCAATACTGTAAGCATTTATAGCAGAACTTGTCTGGTTCTGGGGCAGTTTACCCAGAATTTTGCCCTCCTCATGGCTCTTAGTTTCCTGGGTGCTTTTGGAGATACCTCTGCAAATTCCCAGGTCTCTAGGAAGCAGGGTCTAAAGACACTGGGTCAGGGTATTCTTGAGAACATGCTTTGAAAACTGCCCACTGCAACCCAGATGATAGGGGTGGTGCCACGTACACAAGAGTCGTTATAATACTGGCTTCTGCTTCGCCCTGCCTGTGGCCAGCACTGACCTTATCTTAGGGTCTATACAATTGGGCATGGCTTTTTTCCAGAAACCAGTGACAAAAACTCAACTCAAAGTGGCTTTAAACCAAAAAACGACTTTAATGGATCCTGGGGGCAGTTCATGGGTCTGAAGAATGAGGAATCAGGTTGACACTCTCTCTGCCATCACTGTTTATCTGTCCCTTTTAAGCTGTCCTCTGCCCCAGCTTAGCAATCCAAACAGAAAAAGGGAGACTCTTTTTCCTCTAGAATCTGTATGTCAATCCAAGGGAAGGACTCTGAGTGGTTCAGTCACTGTTGCTGGGAGGATAGGAATATTCTGAGTGGCCAGATGTGGGTCAGGTGCCTACCCATATTGCTAATGTAGGGGCACAGCTAGCACCAGACATAGGGGGAGTAGAAGACTGTTGGCAGACCACGAGAACATGCTAGGATATTAGTGGAACCCTAGGTTGTAACAGCTCATAGGCCTGCAAGGGGCTGTAACTCCCCTCTTCAGTTATAGTAATGCAAACGCCAACAATAATAACAATAGCGAATGTGCATTGAATTACTCTCTCTGTGCCAGGCATGTTCTATTGCTATATGTGTAGTCTTTCATTTAACTCTCATGACAGTCTTTGGGTAGGTCCTATTATTACTATTATTTCCCCATATTATCGATGAGGAAACTGAGGCCCTGTTAAGTTAAGGCCACACTTTGAGTAAGTAAGGGAGCTGGGTTTCAAGCCCGAGGTGTCTGGCTTCAGAGACCATGCTCTGACTACTGCATCTCCAGCCTCTGTTTGGTAGGCCAAGTGGCCATCTTGCTTTTGCTTGTATGCACAGAGCTCATGACCTACAGAGGCAGCCCAGGCCCAGGTTGCACTGCTCTGCCTGTTGAAAAGGGCTTCCCTACGCAGTGCACATGTCTACCCCCGTACAAATCCATCCAGAGAGCATATGGCCCTGTGTTAGGTGTTTCAGGAGATATCAAGAAAAAATCATCCATGAACCTGCCTGAACGGTCACCATCACAATAAGTCACATTACTGACATTGTGCCAGGCTCCATGCTGAACTCTTTATGTGCATTATCTCATTTAATTGCAACAGCAGGCCAGGTGCAGTGGCTCACACCTGTAATCCCAGCACTTTGGGAGGCTGAAGCGGGTGGATCAGTTGAGGTTGGGAGTTTGAGACCAGCCTGACCAACATGGTGAAACCCCATCTCTACTAAAAATACAAAAATTAGCCAGGCGTGGTGGTGCACGCCTGTAATCCCAGCCATTTGGGAGGCTGAGACAGGAGAATCACTTGAACTCAGGAGGTGGAGGTTGCAGTGAGCTGCAGTCGTATGACTGCATTCCAGCCTGGATGACAGAACAAGACTGTCTCAAAAATATAATAATAATAATAATTGCAACAACAACTCCAGAGAGTAGGTTCTGTTATTGTCCCCATTTTCCAGGGGAAACTGAGGCTCAGAGGGAATAAGTGACTAAGAAACTACAAAGCTGGTATTTGAGTTCAGGTCTGCCTAGTTCCAGAGCCTGTACTAGAACCCACTGCAGTCAGCTGTGTCCCCTAGAGGGGGAATACATGTGTGCAGATGTGATTGTGACACAGTCAGCATGGAAATTGCCACTGAGAGGGACAGGAAAAATGCAACTGAAGTTCAGAGGAGAGAGGTGAGGGAAAGGGGGAGAAGGGGACATTTGATCTAAGTTGAAGAGACGTAGGATTTGGACATTCAATTCAGGGAGGGATCTCTAGGAAGGGTTGGAAGAGAGAAGCAGGGGTAGTGAAGCTTGGGGAGAATGAAAGAGCTGAGGTGGGGTTGAGGATGGGGGGTGTTGTGGCCAGCTGTGCTTTCTGGCCCCACAGAAGGTGCCTCCTTCTTCCAGACTGTTCTCTTCATAGATGTGAAGAGGTTTGATCTTCTCCAGGAGAGCTCAACACAGGTGCTCAGTTCCTTCCTTTCCTCCTGATGTGAGGTGGACAGGCCCTATCTGGAGGGTAGACAAGGCACCTGGGCACCAACAGCTGTCAGTGCTTCATTCCCTTCTTTCTGGTGGTGAATGGAGGGAAGAATGGTCCATTCCCCAGAGATCAGTACCTTCTCCAGACAGCACAGTGCTCCAGGCACCAGAATGGCTGGACTAGCCATTCAGGAGGGTTCTCCATGTCCTCCCTGGATAACAGGCTGAAGCACGTGCCTCTCACCCATGGAGGGGCTCCTTTCTCCTGTGCCCTCCCTTAGCTAATCTCATCCATTTGTCAGAAGGTAGATAATGCCCCCCAGAGGCCTGGGCTCTGTTCCTAAAGTGCCTTTGGATTTTTCTCCAAACAACACAGGTGGGAAATTGGGAGAAGAGTATGATGTAGTGCTAGGAGCTCTCTTGGTTTCAAAGGGTAGAATAGCAGTTATTTTTCCTGAACTGGACTCACAGTGAGTCAGGGATTTTATCATCCCATTTTGCAGATGAGGAAGTTGAGGTTCAGAGGAGGAAGATGATGCAAATGCAGTTGTCACATGATATGTGAATGATTGTGCCCTTGTCTCCTGAAGGAAGGACATAAACCTAGAGACTCAGCATGGAAAACTGCCCCTTCCCTCCCCTGCTCTTGCCCATCAATTCCTCCTCCTGTGGCAGTGGCTCTGAAATGCTGACTCTGGCTACCCTGGCTGCTGTCCATCCTCTCCTCTACATGGTAACAGATCATTCCTCCTGTATTGCTGCCTGCCTGAGAGCTAGAGGGGTGTCTCTGGGGGACCCAGGCCTCAGGAATGTTGCCCACGTAAGGTCCAGACGTCCATTATTTCTTCTGTGACTCTTATGGTCTCTGGAGTCCCTGGATTTCTCCAATCCTTCTTGAAGGAATTCTAGCATTTCTGTAAGGGGAAAAGAGGCAGAGAAGGACAGAAGAATTCTTTCATTAGGGTGCTTCAACCCCATGGCCCTTATCACCTGGCTCACACTAGAACTAGAATCAAAGTCCTTTATATTTTTTTCTACAAAGGGCTTTTTTTTTGTTTTGTTTTGTTTTTGTTTTTTTTAGGGCTTTTCAATTTTTCATCTCATCTGATTTTACTTGTAATCCTGAGAAATAAGGCAGGAAGGGTATAATTATCCCATTTTGTGGGTGGGTTAACTGAGGCTCAGAGAAGGCAAGTGACTTCTCCAAGGTTGCATAAAAGATAGTGGCAGAGCAGGGCTAGAAGATAGAAGCCAGTGTCCAGGAATCCTGACCTTTCTTCTCAGTGCCCAGTGCTGACAACTACTGGGATAGCCTCTGGCTAGCCTCTTAGTCCCTCTCCACCTCCATCCAGGACTCCCTCTCTGGTTCAGCCCAGTGTGGGGGAGGGGTCATGTCCCCAGTTAGGACCTTCCCAGGCTTCCTAAGGCCTCCAGAGTAAAGCCTCACTCACCAGTTCTGTATCTGAGAGTTCCCCAAATCCAGCCCCAACCTACGACTCTTGCCAATCTCAGCTAACATAACAGGCTAGTCTTTTCCTTCTGACAAGATGGACAAGATTAGTCATTTTTTAGGGGGCATCCCTCTGTGGGATGTTGGAGGAATGGGTTTCAGCCTGCTTGCTGCTCAGGGAGTACATAGGGAAACTGAGGCAAGTGTCAGCACAATCACTACATTCAGGACAGCTTAGAGAGGCAAGGCTAGGAAAAGACTTGGACTCGACTAATATGATGGGCCTTTCCCCAGGAAAATCTACTGCTTTGTTTCATTAAATGAAACACAGATGGCGCATGCCTATAATCCCAGCTACTTCAGAGGCTGAGGCAGGAGAATTGCTTGAACTGGGACCTGGGAGGTAGAGGTTGCAGTGAGCCAAGATCGAGCCACTGCACTCCAGCCTGGACTACAAGAGCAAGACTCCATCTCAAAACAAACAAACAAACAAACAAACAAAAAACACAGAGTGTACTGAGTGCCTATCTTTTGCTCTACTTCTATCCCAGAGAAATTCTTCCAAGGGGCACCCTGAGCTTTATCAGAAAAGTAGCACCTAGGCCAAACCAGAACCAGAGACCCAGGTTCTTAAGGAGCATTGGAGGTTATAGCTCAGCACTTGCCAGAACAACTGGGATTCTGGAATTACTGATGATGACTGCGCAACTCCATATGTAAATATACTCAAGAGGAGTGAATTGTATGCTGTAAAGTGGTACATTTTATGGCATATGAATTATATCTCAATTTTTAAAAAAAAAGAATACCTGGGATTATATTAGAGCATGCCCTGCATTTGTAGGTGCTTAATAGATATTTGTTGAATGAATGCATTAATGAGTGTAACATGTATTTATTCATTTTACTTAAAATTTTTTTTTTGATATAAGAACATCTTATAAAGTACATTTGTTTGATCCTCACAGCAGCTGTGAGGAGGAGGCAAGGCAAGAATAATGATCCCCATTTAACAAATAAAGAAACAGAGGCCTGGAAAGATTAAATGACTTACCCAGGGCAATTGAATTAAAGTTTTAGAGAGTTGAAATAAGTTTTTATGCTATCTCCTCCAGCCCCTGATTCATTAAGCAAACCTTAACCAAGCACTTCTATAATTGAGCTATCCCTGAGGATGCTGAGATACTGATATCGATGTGCCAAGACCTCTCTCATTCTCCATAGTCAAGAGGGAGACTCAGATGAAGAACCAAGCCCTGACAATATGTTGTGATTAGTACTGAAGGGAGGTGGGCTCAGGGGCTGCAATGCCTGAAGGGGCTCTGACCAGCCCTGGGGATAGCAGGGTGACTGCCCTGGAGTCTGACAACTGACTGGACCAGGAAGGATCAGAAAGATGGCCAAAAGAAAGGGCAAGGTGTGGCTGGGTGTGGTGGCTCATGCCTGTAATCCCAGGACTTTGGGAGGCTGAGGTGGGCAGATTGCTGGAGGTCAGTAGTTGGAGAACAGCCTGGCCAAGATGTGAAACCCCATCTCCACTAAAAATACAAAAATTAGCCAGGCATGGTGGTGCATGCTTGTAATCCCAGCTACTTGGGAGGCTGAGGCAGGAGAATCGCTTGAACCTGGGAGGGTTGCAGAGTCGAGATTGAGCCACTGCACTCCAGCCTGGGTGACAGAGCGAGACTCCATCTTGAAAGAAAGCAAGAAAGAAGGAAGGGGAGGGGAGGGGAGGAGAGGGGAGGGGAGGGAAGGAGAGGGGAGGGGAGAGGAGGGAAAGGTGGGCAGGGAAGGGAAGGGAAGGGTGGGCAGGGTAGGATGTCTTCATGTCAGTCCAGGGTGCCCTTGAATCCTGTGATGAGATTAGGGCTGGCTTTGATTCAGAAGAGCAGGAGGAGTCACTGATGAATTTTAAGCAGACGAGGAACAATGCTAGATTTCCCTCTGCCCTCCATCCAGGGCAAGCCCATTTCAGCCCATTCTTCAATACCACTCTCCCTGCCCACCCTCCTTCTCTGTACCCTCTGCACTGGTCACACGGTGAGCCTGATAGAGGTGAACTTGAGCCCAGGGGTCCTCTCTCGCAGACCAAGCTAGTCCTTGCTTCATCACTCCAAGTAGCCCTCCTCAGTTTGAGTCCGCCCCTGACATTACTGCTCTGGCCTTCAACTGATCACAGCTAGAAACTGTCGGTAACATTATCACTAAGCGCTAATAACCATTAAAACAGATTACCATTTATCAAGCCCCTACTCTAAGCCAGGCATGGTTATAAGTGATTCATTTCTGTGTCACTTAAAATCATTTAATCCTCATCCTAAGAAATAGGTTATAGTATAGTCCCTAGTTGGCAGATCAGGAAACTGAGGCACAGAAAGGTGTCATAATTTACCTAAGTGTTGGGGAAGGTGGGATTCAAAACCAGAGGCTGTGCTGAGTCTTATCCACTGGACTGTAGAGCACACAGGAGGAAAAGGACAGTCAGTCCAGCTGAAGACTGAGTGAGCAAAGAAGGACTGGTCTGGTGAACTTGGCAAGCCACAGAAGCACACACAGGCCTTGAAGTCCATACATTCAGTGTGATGGGCAATCTGCCTTTTGCCTTTGAATCTAGGATTTCTGAAGCTCTAGGCCGACTGTGTCCCTGTCTGTTCGATGTAGCCTGGCTGGAGCCTGAGCCCTGGACAGCCAGATTCATATTTTCTCTCTCATCTGTTTCTCTTTCTCCTACCCACCACCCCAGTGCTTCGGCCTAGAAATGGATTCTGCCTCCAGCTGCTCCTCCATTGAGACCTGATTTAGTCAGCACATTATTATTAAAAACTCCAATTTGTCCTGTGTACTGGGATACAGAGGCCACCGTGGCAGGTAAACACATGCTGTGGTCTGGATGTTTGTGTCCCCCTATAATTTATTTGTTGAGATCCTAACCACCAAGATAATGGTATTAGGAGGTGGGGCCTTTGGGAGGTGATGAGGTCATGAGGGCTCCACTTTCATGAATGGGATTAATGTCCCTATAAAAGATCCCAGAGCCTTTGGTAGTTCATGAGCATGATGATTGGGTATTCACGCACGTGTGTGAAATGTGCCACCTCCAAACCTTGTTACAACATCAACGCATTACCTGTCTGACATGGAAAAAAAAAGAGCGATCTCAGAGAGCTAGATTTCCCTTCTACCATACGATGACAAGCTAGAAGGAGCCATCTCTGAACCAGAAAGCAGCCCTCTATAGACGCGGAATCTGCTGGCACCCTGATCTTTGACTTCTCACAAAAATGTGAGAAACAAATTTTTGTTGTTTATGAGCCACCCAGTTGATGGTGTTTTGTTACAGCAGCCCGAAAGCAGAACTTCATACCATTCTCTGGCATTTCCCAAGAGGTAGTGACAAAGATGTCTCTTGGTTCCTCCATGGGAGGCATGATTTCGAATTTGGAAAAATACCTCTGTTGGGGGAGGTAACATGTGCTGGGGACCCTTGTGCTGGGGGTCAGGCTTGGGCTGTGATGCTGCCTTGTCTGTTGCCATGCTGGGTGACCTTAGGCTGGTCCTTGCCTCTCTCTGGTCCTCTTCCTCCCCATCTACCAAAGGAGGGGATTGGCTGGAATAAGAGAACAATCCCTGGCATTTGTAGGGCATTTGCCTGGTCAATGTGTCATGTGCTCACAGGAGCCCAGGCTGATTCCAAGGTCCCTTCCTGCCTGGCAGTTGGCTCCTGGGTCTCACAGGCCCTGGAAGTGACCTCTGGGCTGGGTAGCTCATCAGCTTCCCCACACTCTAGCCTGTGGGGTCTCCTGCTGGCTTCTCAGAGCTGACGGAACAGGTTCTAGCAACACAGCCCCTGACACAGAAGCCAGACCTGTCCAGCAGGGACCCCACGCACTGGTGGGTTTAACCTCTTATACTTACCTTTGGGCAGGAAGTGGGGAAGGCTAGAGTGGGGATGGAGTGAGAGCAGACCTTCAAGGCCCCTGAAACTATGCAGTTAACCTAGTCCTGCCTCAGGAAGGGTGGTGAAACCAAAGCCCTAGAAGAGCAACTTTCCCCAAGACTTTGCCAAGTGTCACCAAACTATGCTGGAACCCAGATCTACTGACCCCTCCCTGCACAAGTGCGTCGTGTGCTCTGCTATTCCTGGGCCTTGCTCACGGAGTAGGGGAGGGCAAAGGATAGAGCCTGTGTGCACCTGGCCAGGTGGAGAGTGGCCACATTTTATCCTGATGCTTATGGTTGGTGGGGGAGAAGTATCCCCATGTCATTTGTCATGTTTCCCTGCCTCCTGTCATGTGTCTCAGATAAGTTCCTGGGTCTCTTGCCCAATTGATTCAAACAGCCTATAGGTTGAGTGTCCAGAGGAGGGGGCAATGCAGAGGGCAAGCCTTTGTGCCAAATGGGGACAGGAGGCCTGGTGAGTCCTGCTGTGCACTGTTCCTGGTGGTGGAGCTGCTCAGCTGTGAGTGCCCATCCTTTCTCCTGGCCGTGGCCATGTGGCCTAGGCTAGCAGGCCCTGGAAGAGCCTCTCTGTGTCCTTCCTGGTTCTTGGTGTCTATAGCCTCACCCACAACCCTGAAGCTCTGGGCTCTGCTGCTCAGCTCTGGCACAGAGACTGGTTTGGCAGGTTTAGCCACACCCATGAGCAGTGTGAGGGCTGGGAGCTGGGGTGGGGCATGGTTGAGGAGGCAGTGCTGCCCTGTCCTTCCACCCATACCCCCAAATCCCAGCCTCACTTCTGCTGCCTTTTCTACCTTTCTCAAGGGAGGCTTCCTGGCAAGCTGGAAGGCAGAAGCCACGCAGACTTCTAGTCCTGGTTCCACTACTTACTCGGTATGTGGCCCTCAGCCAGTCCCTTTCCCTTCTTGGACCTCAGTTTCAGCACCTGTACAATGGGGCTTTGGGCTCAGTGATCCTCAGGCAGCCACGTTGTATGATTCTAGTTGGGGCTCTGCCATTTTCTCTCCATACCTGAACAAATGATAGAGCACTGACTGCCGCAGGTTCTGGCTTGGTAAAATGAGTGCCTCGACCCTTGCTCGCTTCCTGGGGATGTCGATAGGATCAGCAACATCCTAGCAAGCATCCAGTCTCCATGGGAAAGTTTTCTTTCTATAGTTTGGCCTGCCGTTATCTGGTTCAAGCAGAAGGAGAGATGATACCTAGAGATGGGGCTTTCTCTAGGCCCCCTCCCACGCTCCACTTACCCTGAGACCATAATTGACTGAGAACCAGGCTTTCTGGATGGCTCTGTGATTGGGGGGAGGGACAGAGGTAGAGAACAAGAACACAGAGGAAAGGCCCTCGCACTTGCTGCCTCTCGTTCCTCCCGACCTTCATATCAGCCCAGGGTTCGGGGGAAGAGGGGAAGGCAGGAAAGTTCCACCGCTGCTACAGGCCCCCTCTGTGACACTGGGAAAATTGTGTACTCTCGCTGGACCTCAGTTTCCCTAGCTAACCAGGAAGACACATGTCTTCCAGATCACATGTCCTCAGAAAATTTAAGTTCTGTTGCTTTTTTTGTTTGTTTGTTTGTTTGTTTGTTTTTGAGACAGAATCTCGCTCTGTTGCCCAGGCTAGATTGTGGTGGCGCAGTCTCGGCTCGCTGCAACCTCCGCCTCCCGGGTTCAAGCGATTCTTCTGCCTCAGCTTCCCAAGTAACTGGTATTACAGGCAACCACCACCATGCCTGGCTAATTTTTGTATTTTTAGTAGAGACAGGGTTTCGCCATGTTGGCCAGGCTGTTCTCAAATGCCTGGCCTCAGGTGATCAACGACCTCAGGTAATCCACCAACTTGGCCTCCCAAAGTGCTGGGATTATAGGAGTGAGCCACTGTACCTGGGCAGAAAATTTAAGTTCTGACAATGTATAGATCAGAAGAAGGAATGAGGGTTAGATGAAGAGGACATTCCCAGTCTGAGATGGGAGATAGAGAGAGAAGAAAAAGGGAATTAACATTCATTGAGCACCTATGTGCCAGTGCTATGCCAATTACTTTGCATATAATACATACATCGTCTACATTCCCAAGTCTCCTTTCCAAGTGGCAGCCAGAGTGAACTTTGCAAAATACAAATTTGACTGGGTGCAGTGGCTCACGCCTGTAATCCCAACATTTTGGGAGGCTGAGGCAGGAGAATGGAACCCGGGATGTGGAGCTTGCAGTGAGCCGAGATCACGCCACTGCACTCCAGCCTAGGCGACAGAGCAAGATTCCGTCTCAAAACAAACAAACAAAAACAAAAACACAAATCTGACCATGTCACTCAGTGCCTTTCCTCTGCCCTTAGAATAAAATCTAAACTCCTCACCATGGTGTACGGAGCCCTGAGTGAGCCAGTCCCTGCTTCCCCTTCCAGACATCTACCTCTACTGGTCTCTATTGGTCATTGGAATTCTATTGGTAATTTCCATCAGCCACAGGAGTCTTCTCTTTATTCATTTAGCAAATTCATTCCAGCCTCAAGACCTTTACACATGCTTAGGTTCCCTCTGCTTAGAATTCTTTTCCTGGCTCTTTGCCGCCTTGGCTCTTTCTTATCCTTTACATCTCAGTTTAATTTAGTCCTCCCATCCCCTGCACTGCTTTTTTCACCACCTCTTGATTCCTTCATAATGCTTATCATAATTTGTAGCTATTTGTCTTTTTCTTTTAATGTCATGTTCACTCTGGATTCCACATGGCATGGTGCACAGTAGGTATTCAATAAGTATTTGTTGGATGAATGAATGAATGAATGAATGAGTTGTAAGGAAATGAGAGAGTGCTGGTTGAGTGCCTGGCATAGGGTATGGCTCTTAGGAGGTGCTCATAAATGGCAGCTTTTAGTGAAAACTGACATGGCAGAGATAATAAATACCCACCGATAGATTGCATACATGGTGGGTAGGGGATGCAGCAGGCAATTAAGGTTGGAAAGTGATGCGCTCATGCCAGATCTTGGGGGTCCCTGATGCTTGGCCAAAGAGTTTAGACTTCCTGAAAGACAGTAGCTGGAAGTCATTGCTGGGCCATTAATGTAACTATAAAGCCCTACTTCTGAGATGTGGGCTCAGGCACTTTGCATTCTCAAGGGGCTGTGCTGTATGGTGGTGGCGGTGCAGGGTGGTGGACAAACCCACAGAGAGACAGGCTGGGAACCTTTCTGGTGTCATTCTCTGAGACAGGCTATTCCCACAGGCCCAGAAGGAGGGGACACAGTTAGGAGCATGCTGTGTTTTCTGATTCCACGTGGCCATTACACTGTTTCTGGGGAGTGGAGGTTAGGGGTGACCTAAGAGTCAGATGCTTGAATTTCTATTTGAGCCCCTCCCCTTATCAACCATGTGACTTCTGCTAGGCTCATTTGAATCTCTGATTCTGTTTCTTCATCTGTAAACAGGCTGCTGTTCATATCTGTCTCATAGTTTTCTTGGGGAGGATCGATGAGGTAGAACCTGCAAAGGGCTTAGCAGAGAGCCTAGCACCTACTGAGCGCTCAGTAAAGGTGAGCTATTATCTTCCATTCAACAGTGGGGGATTCAGAAAGGTAGATTCAACCACAAGTGCACAGAGGCATGAAACAGGAGGGTGCTTTGGAATGGCAGGAGTTTCCTGTGTGTGTTGTGGACGGCAACGAGGCAAGTGGAGTGGCAGGTGGGTCCAGCTCCTGCAGCCCGTGTATACTGGCCAGGAGCTGACACTTTATCTGGAAAGCGATGAAGACACTGCAGGGTATTAGGCTGAGAATGATGTGATCCGATTTCTAGCAATGGGAGGATGAATTGGAAGGGTAAGGCTGGAGACCAGGAGACGGATGGTAGGCTGTTGGTGTGGCCTGGTGAGAAGTGATGGACTTCATCTCAGGCTCGTGGAAGTATAGAAGAGGGAACAGATCCCAGAGTGAGTAGAGACAGAGAATGGACAGAGTGTGGGGCCTGATGGGTCTCCAGGAAGGGAGGGGGGAGAAAGGAACTTGTTTTGGATGGCTGCAGGCTTTCTCAATGGGGTGGCTGACGAGATTATAAAGCTGAAAGTATGGACAGTGCATGTGGGTTTTGATGCCTGTAGTTTGACTTTTCTGGGAATTCAGTAGCTCCCTGAGAAACCTCTCTTTCATCTGACTCTCCGTGTAGAAAATCTTTCTAAAATCTCTGAATGATGACTCCTCCATTAGGGATGAGGAGGGCCTCCTGTGGGGACACTGTGCATACTTCCTACGGAGGGGTGGCAGCTTGGCCTCCTTTGGTGGTAACAAAGCTGGGGATTTTATTTGGAAGCTGTATTTCAGAGTCTATCAGTTTTCTTGTGATTTTCTTCAAAGCATGTACAAAGAGGCAGTTCCAGTTAGTGGAATATATATATATTCCATATATATATATATATATATATATATATTTTTTTTTTTGAGACGGAGTTTCTCTCTTGTGGCCCAGGCTGGAGTGCAATGGTGCGATCTTGGCTCACTGCAACCTCCGCCTCCTAGGTTCAACTATTCTGCCTCAGCCTCCCGAATAGCTGGGATTACAGGTGGCATGTGCCACCACGCCCGGCTAATTTTTAGTAGAGACGGGTTTTTATTTTTATTTTTAGTAGAGATGGGTTTTCTCCATGTTGGTCAGACTGGTCTCAAACTCCCGACCTCAGGTGATCCACCTGCCTCAGCCTCCCAAAGTGCTGGGATTACAGGTGTGAGCCACCACGCCTGGCCAGTGGAATGTTTTGTGTATTTATTCCACTGCTCTGGGCCAAGACTAGGCAACTTTTCAAGAGTGGTGAAAGGTAAGCTCCTGCGTGCTCCCTCTCCCTATTATTTTCTTGATGGGTGTGGACTGGAAGCTCACATTCCAGAGAAACTTAGGTCTTAGATTATCCATCTAATTTTCCATATGGATGGGAACAAGAGAAGGTGCATGCAAGTTGCTCATTATTGTGAATAATGCCACAGCTGGGCTTGGTCCAGGCACCTCATTGCCAGCTACAGGCTTTCCCATGGCATGCAGCTGGCACTGCCTCTGGAGAGGAGGATAGGGGTGATGAACTCATAAACATCAGCACAGCCCCCGGCCCATCTCAGAGGCACACACCTAGTGGCAGCAGGAGGGCCCCCGCAGACTGGAGAGGACTCAGCTATTGTCCTAAGCCTCCGACAGTGAGGCTCATCCATACCCTGCCTCCCATCTGAGATGAGCTCAGAGATATGACTGAAGTTTCAGGGCTAAAACCAAAGGGATTGGGTTGGTACCCCCTCCTTATGAGAAAAGCAGAGGAGAGCCCTGTCTGGGTCTGGTGGAATACAGTCTGCATCCCCACCCAAGCTGATTGCGGTGATGAGGAGATGCCTTTGTCTGAGTTGCCAGGGGAACCGAAGTTTCTGCCTTCTTCTGAGGCCCTGATTGGCTCCTGCTGGAGCTTAAGCTTTGGTGAATGGAAGGGCCTCTCTTCTGCCTACACCTTCCCTGAGGTGAGAGACAAGCAAAGCTGGAGTCCCCATGGATGCACTGTGTTGGTGTCTCTGTCCTACCTCCTTAGCTGGGGGTGCTGGATGCCCTTGCTTATTCGTCTTTCACTAATCCCGGGCAGCATCTGCTCCAGGCCTTTCATCCTTCTAGGTCCAGGAAAACTAGCCTAAGAATCAGGAAACCTATACACCAATCCTGACATAGCCAGACTCACTCTTGGCCTTGGGCAGGTCCCTTCTCCCTGGGCCTCAGTTTCCCTACATGGAAAAATGAAGGCATTGGGCTAAACTCTGGTCCTTCCAGCTCTGACTTCCCTGACCACACAGCCCACATCCCCTCCTCTCTGACCTTCCGTGGCCCTTCACGTGCCTCTGACTGCATTCTCTTTCGTATGTTCCCTTGTAAGATGCAGGTCAGAATAGGGCGTTGCAACCAGCCTTGAGAATTGTTTTGGTTTTCTGTAGGAAAAATTGTGCTCCCTGAAGCCTGTCCTAGAAGCCCCACATCCTGCAACCCCCCTTGTTCTCATCTGTCTCACCTGGACCGAGCCCCAAGGTCAGAAGCCAGGAGGAACAAATGATGGGTGCTCATGTCTGTTGCAGGGTGGGGCTAGGCAGTGTGCAGAAAGGAGCATGCGGGGGTGGGTGGGGGCAGCTGGAAGAGCCCTGGAGCTCAGCAGTCCTGGGTTCCAGGCCTACCTTGTCTACCTGCTGGCTAGGTGACCTTGGGAGGGTGGCTTAGTTGCAGTCTCCCCATCTATCACACAGGAATAATAATGCCACCTCACAGGGCTTGTTGCCAAGATGATGTGTCTGCCATACAGGAGACACCAAGTTCCCTTCTCTGCCCTCTCTTCTCAACAAGGCAGGGAGATGGGGAAAGTTCAGATTGAGGAGGGGCCCTAGGCTGCAGGACCTGAGGTGCCCCAGGCAGGGCCTTAGATGCTGCTCATTCCTGGCAGTACCAAAAAGCAGGGAGAAAAAAGTATTGCCTTGGGCGGATGGGGGAGGCTGTGTGTCAGAGCTAATGTTTGAATAACACTTTTAAGATCCTCCAGGGACCTCAAATGAGGATTTTTCAGATGAGCTGAAAATGGAGCAAAGTAATGAGACTGAGCTCACTGGCAGGAAAGGGAGCAACCTTAATTGGTACTGGCCCTGCCTTGGCCCAGCGACACTCATTACCACAGGCTGCCCAGGAGGATGACCCGTGCATTTGGGCTGTAAGCAATGTCAATTTCTTAGCATGGGGTGTGATGGGGTTGCATCTGGTAGTGACTCAGCCCTGCTTCTTGTCAACTTACCAGGTTGAGGGTTAGAGGGGTCTTCTTAGACCTTCAGAGCCTGGTTTAGTTTTTGGCTTTGTGACCTAGCCTCTCTCCACCTCTGGGGTCTAGAGGCAGCAGCCCAGACCTGGCCACTGTCTGTCACAGGTGTGGTGGGAGGCAGGGATGGGATGTTGAAGTCAGGCATGAGTTGCTGGGGGACCTTCCCTCCTTTGCTGAGGTTTGCCTGGGGTCCTGGATGACGTGTGTGGAGAGAGGGAGGAAGGGGCATTCTCAGAAGAAAAAAGACTGGTGGGTGTGTGGGTGAGTGAATTTGTCCCAATGAGATGTGACTGTCTGGGCAAGCTTGTTTTTGTGTAGCTTACATGGAGGAGGCACAGAATGTAAGGGACGTGTCTCAAAGAGGCTGAGGGATGGGCCTAAGAAGCCAGCATGGGCGGGGGTAAGGGGTGGGTCCTGGGGTGGTTTGCAAGTCCCTGTGGAAACACAGGTGGTAGAACTGGTATGGACCGAGAGAGTCCTATTCTGAAGACACCAGAAAATTCTCACCAGGCTCTTGTACGTGAGGCCTCTCCTGTTTTGCTTGGGCTGGACTGGGGGGTGAATGGCCGTGGGTGTGTGCGCTTCTCCTGGGAGCCTGGTTTGCATTGTAAATACTGCTCCTGGAGCCACTGGTCATGGTGGGGGTACTTTTTCAGACGCCTTCCTGGGGAATGTGTGAAGGCTGATTATTAGATCATTCTTGGCACCTGGTTTGCGTTATGAATGCAATTGGGGGGCATAAGGGCAAGTGTCAGGTCACTAGCGGGTCCCAGGCCACCCTGACCCCAGGCTCACTGCTCCTGAAGCACTCCCTCTCCTTGGTCTCCTGGGACAGCACACTCCACTTTCTGGCTTTCTCACTCCCTCTCTGGCCTGCCTTCATTTGCCTGTTCCTGCTCCTCTCCTTAACCGTTCAGTGTGTGGGTTCCTCAGGGTTGCATTGCAGTTATTGTCTTTAAAATAATACCATTTCTTAATTTAAAAAATTCAATTTATTCATTTATTTTAAAAAATACAAAGGAGAGCTCACTATGTTGGCCAGGCTGGAGTGCAGTGGCAACTCACAGGTGCAGTCACAGCCTCAAACTCTGGGACTCAAGGGCTCCTCCCACTTCAGCCTCCAGAGTAGCTGGGATTACAGGAGTGTGCCACTGCACCCGGCAGTTTTTTTTGTTTTTTGTTTTTGAGATGGAGTCTTGCTCTGTCACTCAGGCTGGAGTGCAATGGCGCGATCTCGGCTCACTGTAACCTCCACCCCCCCCAGGTTCAGGTGATTCTCATGCCTCAGCCTCTCGAGTAGCTGGGATTACAAGCACCTGCCACCATGCCCAGTTAATTTTTCTATTTTTAGTAGAGATGGGATTTCTCCATATTGGCCAGGCTGATTTCGACCTCCTGACTTCAAGTGATCTGCCCGCCTTGGCCTCCCAAAGTGCTGGGATTACAGGCATGAGCCACCTTGCCCGGCAGTTTTTTTTTTTTTTTTTTTTTTTTTTTTAATTAAAACCATAATAACATAGTACCAAGATTTGGGAAAATAGGAAGCAGAAAAAAATTACTCCTAAATGTGATTGGGAGCTTGGAGTGTTTCCTTTCACCAGTTTTCCTTTGCTCTTTCTTGCATAGTCATAATTTCTACCGCATCATCAGTACTGCCCTGCATTTTTCTCTTAACGGTGTATCAGAAGCTGCCTTCTGTGTCGTTACTGAGGATTCTATTAAATACATGATCGACTCATCCCTTTTCCTGCTGATGGATATTCAAGCTGTTTCCAGTTTTTTCTATTATGAATAACAGTGCAATGAACATTGCATAAAATGTTCTTCCTGTATTTCAGATGATGATGTATCTTGGGGTGAACACCCAGGAAGGGAATTCTGGGTAAAAGGCTGTGGCTGCCTTATAGGCTCTCGGTAAACTTGCCAAACTGCTATGCCAACCTTTAACCCCCAGCATCCAGGGTGAATGGCAGGAACTGTTTTTTTATTTCTCTCTCTTTTTATTTTATTTTTTAAAATTTTTCTCTTCCCCCACCCCCCAAGATGGAGTTTTGCTCTTGTTGCCCAGGCTGGAGTGCAATGGCATGATCTCGGCTCACTGTAACCTCTGCCTCTGGATTCAAGGGATTCTCCTGTTTCAGCCTCCTGAGTAGCTGGGATTACAGGAGCCCGCCACCACACCCGGCTAATGTTTATTTTTATTTTTATTTTTTTTTTTGAGACAGAGTTTTACTCTTGTTGCCCAGGCTGGAGTGCAATGGCGCAATCTTAGCTCACTGCAACCTCTGTCTCCTGAGTTCAAGTGATTCTTCTGCCTCAGCCTCCGGAGTAGCTGCACCACCACGCCCAGCTAATTTTGCATTTTTAGTAGAGATGGGGTTTCTCCATGTTGGTCAGGCTGGTCTTGAACTCCTGGCCTCAGGTGATCTGCCCACCTCGGCCTCCCAAAGTGCTGGGATTACAGGTGTGAGCCACCATACCCAGCCTGTTTTTTAATTTCTCTTGGGTCTGAAGAGCCCGTTCGTTCCTTGTGTGTAGGGACTGCTCCCAACTGTCCTCTGTCTATGCATTCATTCACCCTAAGGCGGGAGGCAGAATAGGGCTGTGGAGTTAGGCTGCCTGGGTTCAAGCCAGCCTCCCCTCTTAACCACCTTGAGTCCACTTCCTTAGCTGTAAAGTGAGCATCATGACAGGGAGTCACCTCACAGGGTGCCTGTGAGGCTTTCTATGCATAAAAGCATGGAAGACACTTGATATACAGTAAGCCATGATGACAATGGTCAGGCCTAGAAAGAGGAAGGAGCTGGTCTCTCACCACCTGGTGATGCAGGGGCAGAGCTGAGGCCAGAATCAGGCTTCCTGCCTCCAGTGCTCTCTTTCCCTGATGCCAGGCTACTGCTGTGGATGGTGTGGTTTATGGGGTAGGTGGCCCTCTGTTTGAGAATATGTGGGAAGGGTGGAGTCCCTGGATGGAGCTATAAAGTGGAGTCTCTCCCTTTCTTCCCAGAGCCATCACCTTCTTTCTGGGGTGCTTTTCCCCACAAAGTTATCTCTCTAGGTTAGAGCTTGGGGCCCCAGCTCAGGCCTGTTCCCCAGAGGTATATCCAGGGGACATCTGGCCCCAAGGAGTCTCCCTGGCTAGCCCTTGAGGAGGGCGTTTTGGTCTGGAGGTAAAGGTGAGTTCTGAGGACCCCTCCCTAGGTGACTGTGTCAGTTTCCTAATGCTGACCTAACAAATGACCACATACTTAAAACAACACAAATGGGTGACCCTAGACTTCTAGAGGTCAAAATCTGAAAATGGACCATATGGGGCTGAAGTCAGGGCGTTGGCAGAGCTGCTAGGGGGTGAGCATCCTTACCTGACCTTTTCCAGCTCTCCAGGCCGCTCACATGCCTTGGTTCATGGCCCCTTCTAGTAGCTGCGTCCCTCCCACCTCTGCCTCCGTCATCACATCTCCTCTGACTCTGACTCCCCCAAATCCCCTTTTGACTTACAAGAAGTCTTGTGGTTACATTGAGCCCATTCAGTTAATCTAGGACCATTCTCCATCTCCAAACTCTTTACCTCATCACCTGTGCAAGGTCCCTTTTGCCATGTGAGGTAACATATTCACCTGATTCTGGGGATGAAGACATGAACATCTTTGTGGGTGGGGGGCATTATTATGCCTACCACGGCAGCCAGTACCAAAGATCTCTCTGGATTACTGGACCCCCAGGTCCTGCTGGAATTGTACCACTAGCCTCCAAGATGGAGGGAGGGCTTGGGGGTCCAGGCCTGATATGCTGTGGCCAGGGAGGGGTATGAGAGATTCTCCATGATGGGGGGCCTGGAAGGAAGGCAGTGCACCTGTGATAGTGTGGTAAACGTGTTCAGTGAGGCAGACAATGGGAAATGTCACCCCTGGCCTTCACAGGTAGGCCTGGTAGATGTGGGACCCGCTGTGAGGCACTGCCACAAAAAGCTAAGTACCTGCTCCACACGCCGCCATCACTGCTGTGTGTGTACATGTGCTTGTGTGTGTGCGCACTCATCTGTGTCTCTGCATGAATACTCTTGGGAGGGCGAAGGAACAACTCTTGAAAAAGGTCCTTTCTGCTCTTGTTCTAAGAAAAATAATTACACAAGTGACTAATTTTATCCCTAATCCCATAATTACTTTATTATGTAGCTGGTGAGAGGACCTGAGCTGTGTCTTTGGCACGACTCTGGCTGCTAGCCCAGTTGGCCTGGTCCACCAGTGTGGAGCCCCGCCTTGCTTCTGGCCTGGGACTGCCATGAGCGCAAGATGAGTTCCATTCTGGCTGAGATCCTGCTACCCTTTGGTATTTGGGGTCTGAAAGACCACCATTTCTTCCCACCAAGCCCGTGCACAAAGTAAGAGCTTGTGTTTAGGGAATTAAGTCAGTAGATTTAAGAGGATCTGGGTTCTAGTTCACACCTCTCATTAACTTGCTCCCTGACCTTGAGCATGCCATTTCCCTCTGGATCTCAGTTCTGTTGTCTGTGATACATGGCCCTGGCCAGCTTAACACTCCATGATTCCATGAAGAGAAATAGGAGAACTGGAGCTTTGAGACGGAGGTACCTTCTTGCTACCTGCTGAAAGTACACCCCAATCATAGAATTAAAGAAAATATTAATAGCAGCTGGGTGCAGTGACTCACGCCTATAATCCCAGCACTTTGGGAGGCTGATGCAGGCATATAGCTTGAGCTCAGGAGTTTGAGACCAGCCTGGGCAATATGCAAACCCTGTCTTTACAAAAAATACAAAAATTACCTGGGCGTGGTGGCACGTGCCTGTGGTCCCAACTACTCAGGAGGCTGAGGTGGGAGGATCGCTTGAGCCTGGGAGGTTGAGGCTTGCGGTGAGCCGAGATCATGCCACTGCATTCCAGCCTGAGCAACAGAGTGAGACCCTGTCAAAAAAATAAATAAATAAAAATAAACAGTAATATCCATCATTACTTCATAGCAAACCTTGTACCCGATTCTTCACTTATATTTTTCTCATTCTATACTCAGATGACTAGGTGAGGCAGGTTTTACGGAAGAGGAAGCTGAACCAGCAGTTGATAAAGTGACTCACCTGTCATGAAATGCTAGAGCTAGGACTGTAGCCTATGCTATTAGCCTCTGCCCGCATTGTCTTTTTTTTTGCTGTATAAATAAATGATGGGCCACTTAGCTAGGAAGTGGTGGGGCTGGGATTTGAACCCAGGTCTGTCTGTCTCCAAAGTTCTTGCCACCTCCCAGAATTAGGCTTGCAGGGGTGATTGTACTCTTGAACTTCAAATATGTAAACTTAAGCTTGACACAACAAGAAACAGCGATGGTGAAATAAATTGGAAACTCCAGTAGACCAGAGAGTTGGTAGCCCAAGGTTGTGTTCTAGCTTTGCACTGGCTCACGCTGTGAACTTAAGCAGATCCCTACTAATTCCTAGGCCTCAGTGTTCCCATGTGCATGAGAGGTGGGATTCGATGGTATCCAAAGGCCTTCCTGGTATTGATGGTTTGACATTCTAGGCCATCTGGTCCCAGAAGATACTGTGGGGCAGGAAACCAGCCCATGGTGGAGACCAAAGGGTGGGTGAGTTGGCAGCCCTAGTTGTTTCTATTACATTTATTCCCATGAGAACAGAGATTGCTTGGACTGTGTCCCACTGAACATTTGCAGAACAACTTACCCAGGCCATGGAGTTGAGAACAAAGAGTGGAGGAGGTAGTTTCCAGGCTGTCCCTGCAAGGTTACTGCCCAGCCTGGGCCATTAGCTCCTCAGGGGTCCAGATCTGGCATCTACTTTGCTCCAAAGGCTGCATTGGCCTCAGGTAGGCAGAAGCAATGGCTGCACGTCTGTCTGTGGGAGTCTATGAGGGGTGCCTAAGCATAGTAAATAAGAACACTATTTTGTGTTTTCTCTGTCTTTTTTTTTTTTTTTTTTTTTTTTTTTTTTTGAGCCAGGGTCCCACTCTGTTGCCCAGGCTGGAGTGCAGTGGCTTGATCACGGCTCACTGCATGCAACCTCCACATCCTGGGATCAAGTGATTCTCCTGCCTCAGCCTCCCGAGTAGCTGGGACTACAGGTGCATGCCACCACATCTGGCTAATTTTTGTATTTTTAGTAGAGACAGGGTTTTGCATGTTGGTCAGGATGGTCTTGAACTCCTGGCGTCAAGTGATCCGCCCGCCTCCGCCTCCCAAAGTGCTGGGATTACAGGCATGAGCCACCATGCCCAGCCTACTTTGTACTGTCTATTATCACGGCCTGCAATCCACTTTCCTTGAAATATTATGTTTAATTATCTTAAAACCATACAAGGTAGGCGTATGATCATTCCCATTTTACAGTTGAAGAAACTAAGACTCAAAAGGTTAAGTAATTTCTTTCAGATCACACAACCAGTGAGGGATAGAGTGGGATTTGGGATTCTGCCTCCAGAGCCCACGATCTTGGCCTTAGGGACTGATTGATACCACATGGGCTGAAGCAATAAGCATGAGGTCAGGAGTCAGCTGATTTGGAATCCCCCCTCCACTCACCATCTGTGTTTCCTTTATCTGTTGCTTTATCTGTCTGGATTTCTGTTTCTCTCTGCATAAAATGGGTATATTAACACCTGCTGGTTGGGATTGATTTAAAGGTCACTGAGATGATGGGAAGTGCAGTGTCTAGCCTGTGGCCTTTCGCCTCTTGCCCCTGCCTCCTTCCTGCTTCCCTCTACATATCTGAGGCTCCTGCCATCCTGGAGGTCTCCCATGCATAGCTCATAACTCAGACCTTTGCATAAGCTGCTCTTCTGCCTGGAAGTTGCTGTCTCAGCCTGTTGTTGTAAAGATAGACTTCCTTCACATCTAGACTTCGATCCTTTACTGTTTCCTTGAGGATTCTGGAAAGGGGAAGCGGGTGAGGTAGGTTCTCCCACAAGCCTGTTCAGTGATTATCAGAACAACCCCTCCGTAGGGGCAGAATTGAGGGTAGCGGGTAGTGTCCTGAACACCCTGGAAATATAAATCCCTCCAGAAAATTTCCTCCCTTTATACTTGACAGCTTAGGAAGGTCGTGCATGTGAGGTGAGTGTTTCCTCTTTGGATCATTAACCTTCCTATTACTGTGGTCTCACTTTTTCAGTTCCCCCTATTTCTCTGGCATCATCTCATGACCTTTTACTTGCTTGTTTGGTTTTCTTGCTAGAACTTACAAAAAATTTTTCAAATTTGTGGTAAAATATACAGAACCTAAAATTTACCATCTTGACCACTTGTTTTTTGAGGGAGGGTCTTGCTCTGTTGCCCAGGCTGGAGTGCAGTGGTGTGATCTTGGCTCACTGCAACCTCTGCCTCCCAAGCTCAAGTGATCCTCCTGCCTCAGCCTCCTGAGTAGCTGGGACTACAGGCACATGCAACTGTGCCCAGCTAATTTTTTTTTTTTTTTTTTTTTTTTTTTTGGAGAGACAGGGTTTGACCGTGTTGCCCAGGCTGATTTGGAACTCCTGGCCTCAAGTGATCCAACCACCTCAGCCTTCCACAGTGCTGAGATTATAGGTGTGAGCCACCATGCCTGGTCCATCTTAACCATTTTTAGGTACGTGTACAGTTCAGTAGTGTTGGGTAAGTTCATATTGTGCAACACCATCACTACCATCCATTTTCAGAACTTTTAAATCTTTTTTATTTCTTTTTTTTTTTTTTTAGAGACAGTGTCTCGCTCTGTTGCCTAGGCCTGAGTGCACAGGTGCAATCATAGCTCACTCCATCCTTGAACTCCTGAACTTAAGCAGTCCTCCTGCCTCAGCCTCCCGAGTAGCTGGGGCTGCAGGTGCATACTGTGGTACCTGACTAATTTTTTTTTTGTAAAAATGGGGTTCTTCCTTTGTTGCCCAGGCTGATCTTGAATTCTTGGCTTCAAGTAATCCTCCTGCCCTGGCCTCCCAAAGTAACCGGATTACAGGTGTAAGCCTGAATTTTTTAAGTTTTTAAATTAATTTTTCCAAGGCAGAGTCTTGTTCTGTTGCCTAGACAGAAGTGCACTGGCACGATCACTACAGCCCCAACCTCCCAGGCTCAGATGATCCTCCCATCTCAGCCTCCCAAGTAGCTGGGACTACACATGCATGCCATCATACCTAGCTCGTTTTTTCTTTCTTTTTTTCTTTTCTTTCCTTTCTTTTTTTTTTTTTTTTTTTGAGACAGAGTCTCACTCTGTTGCCCAGGCTAGAGTGCAGTGGCTCAATCTCGGTTCACTGCAACCTCTGCCTCCTGGGCTCAAGGGGTATTCTCCCCTCAGCCTCCCAAGTAGCTGGGACTACAGGCATGCACCATCACACCTGGCTAATTTTTTATTTTTTTTAGAGACAGGGTTTCATCATGTTGCCCTGGCTGGTCTCAAACTCCTGACCTCAAGTGACCCATATGCCTCAGCCTCCCAAAGTGCTGGGACTATAGGTATGAGCCACTGTGCTTGGGCAGCTAATTAAAAAAATTTTTTTTGGATAGAGATTGGGTCTCACTATGTTGCCCAGGCTGGTCTCAAACTCCTGGGCTCAAGTGATCCTCCTGCCTCAGCTTCCCAAAGTGCTGAGATTATAGGCATGAGTCGCCGCACCCAGCCTGAAAAAATATATATATATATTTTTTTTTTTTTCCTTGAGACTGAGTTCCGCTCTTGTTGCCCAGGCTGGAGTGCAATGGTGTGATCTCGGCTCACGGCAACCTCCGCCTCCTGGGTTCAAGTGATTCTCCTGCCTCAGCCTCCCAAGTAGCTGGGATTACAGGCATGCACCACCATGCCCGTCTAATTTTGTATTTTTAGTAGAGATGGGGTTTCGCCATGTTGGTCAGGCTGGTCACAAACTCCTTACCTCAGGTGATCTGCCCACCTTGGCCTCACAAAGTGCTGGGATTACAGGCGTGAGCCACCACGCGCAGCCAAATTTTTTAATATTAAAAAAGTGAAACTCTATATCCATTGAACAAAAGCTCCCATTTCCTCCTCCCCCAACCTGTGGCAGCTGCCATTCTCCTTTCTGTAACTGTAAATTGGACTAGATACCTCAGATAAGTGGAATCATACAGTGTTTGTCTTTTTGTGACTGGCTTATGTCACTTAGTATAATGTCTTCAAGTTCACCCGTGTTGTCACGTGTGTCAGAATTCCCTTCCTTTCTAAGGCTGAATAATACTTCATTGTATGTATGTACAACATTTTGGTTATCCACTCATCTGTCGATGGACACTTGTTGCTTCCACCTCTTGACTATGTGAATAATGCTGCTGTGGCCTTGGCTGTACAGAGATCTCTTTGACACCTTACTTTCAATTATTTTGGATATAACCTCAGAAGTGGAATTGCTGGGTCGTATGGTTAGCACTTTTGTGTGTGTGTGTGTGTGTGTGTGTGTGTGTGTGTGTGTGTGTGTGTGATAAGAGTCTCGCTCTGTCGGCCAGGCTGGAGTGCAGTGGCACAATCTCGGGCTTACTGCAGCCTCTGCCTCCCAGGTTCAAGCAATTCTGCTGCCTTAGCCTCCGGAGTAGCCGGGATTACAGGTATGTGCCACCACGCCCAGCTAATTTTTGCATTTTTAGTAGAGACAGGGTTTCACCATGTTGGCCAGGCTGGTCTGAGCTCCCAGCCTCAGGTGATCTGCCCACTTCAGCCTCCCAAAGTGCTGGGATTACAGGTGTGAGCCACCATGCCAGGCCAGCATATGTTTTAAAGCCACTATTTATTGCATGCTTAATATGTGCCAGGAACTGGGTTAATTATTTGACATATATTGCCTCACTCAATCCATACATTCACTCTGAGTAGTAGGAAGAATTATCCCCAGTTTGCAGCTGAGAAAATAAAGACTCAGAGAGGTTAAGTTATTTGCGCAAAGTGTCACAGCTAGGAAGCTTTGGAACAAGCACTGGAACTTTGACCTGCTGCCAAAGCCTTGCTTTTAACTATTGTGACATGCTGCCTCCCAGTGGCCTTTCTCTCCACCTGTCTATGTTGTGTCCCATTGTTTTTTCTCTCTTGCCTTGTGTGTTTTCAAAGTTGCTCTTTGGAAACTTTGAGCAACTTGAGTAAAGGCCCTTTGACTGCCAAGAAGTTTTTGTGAGTTGGAAACTTAGAGTGGGAGGCCTGTAATTTGCTTTCTAATCATAGTCCTCTGGATTTATAGCTGCCTGTCTCCCAGTGACTGACAGGCTCTCATTCAGCCTCTTGTGGTGATTGACTTGTGGATCCATAGAAAGCCGGCCCAAGAGGGCCAGCTTCCTGGGTACAGGGACGCTGTACTCTCAGAGAGGCAGTGTGGGAAGGGAGAGGGCCTGGCTAAGCCAATGAGGATTCTTTTGGCTCACTGATTTCCTAGCAACAACAGAGGCAGAAAATTTTACAGAAAGATGGGAAAAGAAAGGCTATGAAGTAAGTTCTAGTACAATTGCCTTTTTCTGATTTTCAAAACTATCAGAGCAAAAATATTCCTAAATTTGGTTCGAGTTTTATAAGTTCAAGCCAGACTTAAGATTTGCATGATAGTCAGTTATCTTTCTGTCATCGTTTAAAAAATTTTTTTTGTTATGTAAAATTTCGAACATACATAAAACTAAAGAGTATAGTGGAATGTACTTCTGTGAACCCATTGCCTAGGTTTATCAATGATTAATATGTAGAGTCACAGCTTATCTGTCCAATAACACAGAAGTTTAAATCTTTCCTCATTCACAGCACTAGCTCAGTACATCAGACCTAGTTGTTGCTCAGTAAATAAATAGATGTTGATTGATTACAAAGCCCTTCCCCTCTCTGGGTCTCAGTTTTCCCATCTGTGCAGTAAAGGGATAGGATTAGGTTCTTTCTTCTTCTTCTTTTTTCTTTTTTCAAGATGGAGTTTCACTCTTGTTACCCAGGCTAGAGTGCAATGGCGCGATCTCGGCTCACCGCAGTCTCCATCTCCCGGGTTCAAGCGATTCTCCTACCTCAGCCTCCTGAGTAGCTGGGATTACAGGCATGCCCGGCTAATTTTGTATTTTTAGTAGAGATGGGGTTTCTCCATGTTGGTCAGCTGGTCTCGAACGCCTGACCTCAGGTGATCCGCCCACCTTGGCCTCCCAAAGTGCTGGGATTGCAGGCATGAGCCACCGTGCCCGGCCTAGGTGTTTTTGCTGTTGTTGTTGTTGTTTGTTTTTGAGACAGAGTCGCACTCTGTCACCCAGGCTGGAGTGCAGAAGCACAATCTCTGCTCACTGAACCTCTGCCTCCCAGGTTCAAGTGATTCTGTGCCTCAGCCTCCTGAGTAGCAGGGACTACAGGTATGCACCACCACACCTGGCTACTTTTTTTTTTTTCAGTAGGGATGGGGTTTTGCCACGTTGGCCACGTTGGTCTTGAACTCCTGGCCTCAAGTGATCCATCCACCTTGGCCTCCCAAAGTGCTGGGATTACAGGCATGAGACACTGCACCCAATCAGGATTAGGTGCTTTCTAAGAGACATGGTAGTCAAAGTATACACTTGGATGTCAGACACAATTGTTTTTCCGTTTTTTAGCTAGGTATCTTCAGGCAAGCTGGGTCTTGGTTTTCTTATCTGTAAAGTGGGGATACGACTTCTCAAGAGTGGTTGTAAGCACTGAATAAAGTAGCTGTTTTCTTGCTAATACTTTTATTATTGCTATTTTGAATATTAATATTCTGGTTGGAAGAATCCATGTATTTCAGAAATGCAAAAATAAATTGGAATGGACTAGAATTCATGCCCTAGGATTTGGCTTCTTTTTTTGTCCCAGTCAGCAGATAATCAGAAGCCCAAAAGATGAATAGTGCAAGAGCAGGCCCAGAGTGAGGGCCATCCAGGCTGATTTCATCTCCCCTCTGCTCCTGCCATGTTTGAGTGTCACAGCCCCCACCCCCATGAGAGAGCCCGACCAGCCGCCCCCTCGCCTAATGAGACAGGCCCGAGATGGAAGAGCCCAGAGGTGGAGAGGGTAGCGCTGCAGGATGTCTGGTTGCTAGGATTTCTGAGGAGGCAGAAAGAGCCTGTTTCCAGAGCTGGGAGGGAATGCCGGGCTGGTGTGTAGATGTATGGCATGTGGCCCCAGATGGGGTTTTGTGGGATTCTGGGCAGGGGACAGCAGCTGGGAGAAGGCACTGGGAGCAGGAGGAGGGGCTTTGTAGAATATGGCCCCTTTCATAGACTGTGGGCTCACGATTATCTGTTCATTTCTTCCATTTACCTCCTTATATGTCAATATCAGACCTGCATTTGAATCCTGACTCACTCTATGAACTTTGGCAAGTGTTGTGCTGCTATACTTGCTGGCCCTCAGTTTTCTCACCAATGGGAGGGCTAAGTGAAACATGTATAATAAAGTGCTCTGTAAAAAGGAAGACAAAGTAGAAATGTGAAGGTTCACTACAACTGTCATGTTTGTTATTATAATTATTTTTTCTTTTACTGTCAGATGAGGGAATTGGACTCTGTTTGGTTTCTATGCATGAATAGGGAGCCCTGGAGGGTACTTCCACCGTGAGGGCCTGTGTCAGGACTGTGGGAATTGGCTAGATGGGCTCCATTAGTGAAATTCCAGGGAACAACTGAAGAGGGCAGCAAAGTTCAAAGCCAGAGAGGCAGCCTGAGGCGGGCTGTGGTTGCTGAAAGGTGGGGGCTCTAGTGAGATTCCAGGAAGAACTTTCAATGGTTCAGGCCAGAAGCTTTGAGTGAGGTGAAGGTAACAGACCTTTCTTATATAAATATGTTTACACATATATACCAGAAAGTAAGCAACAAAACAAAACCCAAAAGTACACAAAAGAAATAATTCCACTATCATAAAACAACCTCTGGTAACATGTTTTAAAATATTTCCTTCCAGTTTGCTTTTTGCTAGGCATGTACACATACATACATATTTTATAGAAATTGGGGTCCGGCACGGTGGCTCACGCCTGTAATCCCAACATTTTGGGAGGCTGAGGTCAGCAGATCACTTGAGGTCAGGAGTTCGAGACCAGCCTGGCCAACATGGTAAAACCCTGTCTCTACTAAAAATACAAAAATTAACCAGGTATGGTTGCGGGCGCCTGTAATCCCAGTTACTCGGGAGGCTGAGGTGGAAGAATTCCTTGAACCCAGGAGGTGGAGGTTGCAGTGAGCCGAGATCGTGCCACTACACTCTAGTCTGGGCAACAGAGCAAAAACTCCATCTCAAAAAAAAAAAAAAACAACAAAAGAACAAAAAACATATTTTATAGAAATTGGATAATTTGTTACATACCCTTTTGTCTCTGCTTTTTTACTGGTATTGTGTTAAGAACATGATTACATAGCCACATACAGATCCACAACATTATTTTGTAGTAGCTGCGTAGTATTTCAGCATATGTATGTATCACTATTTATATAACGTAGCCACTATCATTGGACATATATATTAACTCCAATACTGTACTTCACTTTTGTATACAGTGCTTAGACAAATGTTCTTATAGCCACATCTTTGTGTCTTTCATTGTTCCCTAAGGATCAAGTCCTAAAAAAGAATTTCTGCGTTAAATGGTATGCACACTTTTAAGGCTTATCATGTGCTTTTTCAAAGTGCCCTCCAGAAAGATGAAACCAGTTGATAGCTGCATTGACACTGTCTGAATCTGCCCAATTTATTGGAGGCTCATTGTCTTAATAACCCAGCAGTGGTAGCTTAGAGGATGGGAGGCTGACTTGCATGGATTGGGTGGAGGGAGGCATCAATAGCCACTCTAAAGGGACTTTGCAGAGAGAGACCCCTGGGTGGCCCAGTGGGGCTGGATTGGACTGTGTTGAAGAGGCTTATCTGCACAGGCTGTGCTGTGCCGGGTTGTGTTGGCCTGACTGTATTGGTTATGGGAGGCAGTGCTGGGCGGTTGGTCTGGGTTGGCTGCAGTGGCTCAGGCCTGGCAGTCTTGTCCCTGGTGTGATCCTGGGCTCAGCCTGGTGTGATCAGCGTGGTCACCAATCCAAGACATTCATTCTAGAAGGTGGCGTGGCCTCCCTGGCCATGCTGACAGACTTGTCCATTCACGTAGTGGAGAGTGATTCATCAGAGCTGGTGGTGGCAGCAGTAACTCTGACAGAGTGGAACTGCTCTCACCATCCTGTCACTTGGCCTCTAAAAATAACTCTTGCCTCTTCCGAGTGACCGCACTGCCAGGTGTCTGGAGGTGCAGTCCTGTGGTTGTGGCTATGTGAGGGAGGGTGTGTGTGTGTATGTGTTGGGGATAGTGGTGCCATCTGGGGGCCTCTTGATTGGTTGACCTCTGAGCCAGGGCTTTGGGGTGGGGGGTATGAGAAGCAGACCAGATTCTCTCTTTTCTACCCTCTCATAGCTGGGGACAGAGACAGCTAGTGGGGGTAGGGGTATCTTTCAGGACCACATGCTCACTCCCTGCTGAAAAAGGTGGAGACAGTGGAATGGAGAGGGTGACTTCAGAGGCAGTATGACAAGGGTGAGACAGGCTCTGAGGAGGCACAGCATTTAGCCCATCAACATTTATGTCCCACAAAAGCCCATGTAAAAGCTCATCTTCTTAGTGAAGTCTTTAACGTAGGGTTCCTTTAAATTAAATACAAAATACAATATACACAGAAATACAGGTAATTTCTTATCGTGGCTGATTAGAGATCATCTAGCCCAAGTCTTAACCAAGTGTCCATGGATTCAGGGGGTGATCTACGCATGGGCTTCATGAGGTCTCTTGATGCCTGAAAGATAATAAAGGTAGTGGTGTGTGTGTGTGTGTGTGTGTGGTGCATGAGTGTGAGTGTGACTTTGTGTGTATGTGTGTGTGTGCATGTGCATACCCATGTACATTTTTCTGGGAGAAGCTCTGCAGTTTTCATTGCATTTTCAAAGGAAAGTGCAACCCATAAAAGGTTTTTTTTTTTCTTTTTTTTTTGAGACGGAGTCTCGCTGTGTCGCACAGGCTGGAGTGCAGTGGCGCGATCTCGGCTCACTGCAAGCTCCGCCTCCCGGGTTCATGCCATTCTCCCGCCTCAGCCTCCGAGTAGCTGGGACTATAGGCGCCCGCCACCACGCCCGGCTAGTTTCTTATATTTTGAGTAGAGACGGGGTTTCACTAGGTTAGCCAGGATGGTCTCGATCTCCTGACCTCGTGATCCACCCGCCTCGGCCTCCCAAAGTGCTGGGATTACAGGCTTGAGCCACCGTGCCCGGCGTTTCTTTTCTTTTTTTGAGACAGTGTCTTGCTCTGTCGCCCAGGCTGGAGTGCAGTTGCGCGATTTTGGCTCATTGCAACCTCTGCTTGCAGGTTCAAGTGATTCTCCTGCCTCAGCCTCCCAAGTAGCAGAGAATACAGGTGCACACCACCATCCCCAGCTAATTTTTGTATTTTTAATAGAGATGGGGTTTCACCATGTTGGCCAGGCTGGTCTCGAACTCCTGACCTCAGGTGATCTGCCCGCCTCGGCCTCCCAAAGTGCAGGAATTACAGATGTGAACCACTGTACCCAGGCCCCTAAAAGGTTTAGAACTACGCTAGTCCAACACTCTCACATTACAGGTAAGGAAATTGAATCCAGAGAGGAAAATGACTGCCCAAGATCTCACAGCAAAGGTCAAATAAAGGTTTCTTGATGCCCAGCCTAGCACCCTCTGCCACACAGGATGCCATCCTCCCCTGCCTGGTTCCTTGAGCCAGGGTCTAGCTACCTACAGTAGGCAGGATCACAGTACCATTTTCCATAACCTCTTGGCTAGCATGGATCCAACTGAACAGGCTTGAGGCTTTCAATCACAGGGGGCAGCTAAGCACTCACCTCCAGACCTTCCCACTCCCAGGGGAAAACCCATGGGGCATTTCCTGACTCATTCCTTTAGAGGGCATCTTTGCCCAGGACAGTTAAATCTGTCTGTTGACATTCTCATCCTGGTGGGACACTCCCTGATACAGGAAGTGCCTCTGCCTTGTGGGAAAGGAACTGACTGTTGGGTCCTGGAGGACAGGAAATGGAATGGGTGAGTGGGCCTGGGAATATTATATGTTGGAAAGGCAGGAGGTCATAGCTAGTGGCAAGAGACAGATGCTGTCTCATTGTATATGGGAGGAATTAAACTGCCGTAGGAATGAATAATAGGACTGATAAGTAACATTTATTGAATACTTACTCTAAGTTAGACACTCTTCTAAGATATGTACATGTATTACCTCCATTAATCCTTATAATAACTCCATATGGTTATTATAAGGAAACTGAGGCACAAATAAATTAAGCACAGCTAGGAAACAGCTGAGCCAGGATATGAAGTCAGGTCCTCTGACTCCAGAGTATACATCATTCTGGAGCCAAAGTGTATGTAGGCTCCTAGCCTCTCTGCTGGCAGACCTGAAACTCCAGCGTGTGTTAGAATAACAGGAGAGCTGATGAAAGCACTGTTGCTGTTCCAAACCTCCTAGTTTCTGACTCAGTAGGTCTGTGTGGGGCCTGAGGATTTGTGTACTTAAGAGTTCCCAGATAATGGCCAGGCGCGGTGGCTCACACTTGTAGTTGCAGCACTTTGGGAGGCCGAGGCGGATGGATCACGAGGTCAGGAGTTCAAGACCAGCCTGGACAAGATGGTGAAACCCCCCCCCACCCCATCTCTACTAAAAATACAAAAAAATTAGCTGGTTCTGGTGGTGGCACGGTGCCTGTAATCCCAACTACTTGGGAGGCTGAAGCAGATAATTGCTTGAACCTGGGAGGCAAAGGCTGCAGTCAGCTGAGATTGTGATCCCACCTCTGCACTCCAGCCTGGGCAACAGAGCGAGACTCCATCTCAAAAAAAAAAAAAAAAAAAAAAAAAAAAGGAGTTCCCAGATATTGCTGGTGTTCCAGGGACCACACTTTGAGAATCATCCCTATTTCCTGATAGGAAGAGATGAACAGAGGGAAAAGAAGTGGTGACTGATCTCACCTGGATTATTGCAATGTCCCACTGTGGTTCTAGGCTTCTCCTACACTCTGGTCACTGACTCTTCATCAGGAGCAAATTAATTTTCCTAAAGCCCAGATCTGATTATGGCTCTGCTCAAAGCTCTCTGGATCCTCTGACACTGTCCACCATCGCTGTCCAGTAGAACTGTCTGCAGTGATGAAATGTTCTATATCTGTACTATCCAGTATGGTAACCACTAACCACATGTGGCTATGAATTTTACATTTTGTTCCATTACATTTAAACTTAAATAGTCACATGTGGCTAGTTGCTAGACAGTGCAGTGCACTTGGTTTGTCATTCAAGGCTCTGCTTGGCACCAGCTCCTTTCTATCTCCTCAGGGATAGTCTCAGTATCCCAGGCTCCAGGCCATATGCAGCGTTTCCTGAGTCTACCTTGTAATTTCCAACCACTGTGGCTTGTGTTATGCTCTCTCCTCAGTCTACATTGTCCTTCTGCCCTGCCTTTAATGCCCAACCCACATGTGACCTCTTCCTCGAAACCTTCTTTGACACCTGCTGCTCTCTAATCTTTTTCTCCTCAGAACTCCCCAACACTCTGTCCTCTTCTTATAACTTTTAGTGCTTTCTGTTTTACATTGCAGTTGGCTGGTGTGGGTATTTTCTCTTACTAAGCTGTGAGCTTTTGGAGGATGTGACTGTTTTCTGTAGAGAGCTCTTGCTTCCTACTGCAGGTCCCTCCAGGTACACAGAGGAGTTTGATAAATCCCACAAACCTTTGCACTGGCACACCGAGGATACAGAGATTGGTACCATAACTTCCCTGTCCTCAAGCTGCTCACAGGCTTCTACGAGAGTCTGATTCATGCCCAGAGAACCATTGAAGCCAATGGTTATTTTGGGCAGGGAGATAAAAGCCACAGAGGGCCCAGTTGGCGAGGGGAGTCCGGCAGGAGCTGCCTAAGCAGAAGGCTGTGTTTACACACACAGACAACTTCTCTGCCCAGCCTGGCCTGGTGCGGGGAGATGGGAACATTCAGGCGTCACTGCCTGGCTGCCTCGTGAAGTTGGGGATTAACCAGTGATGCAGCGGCTGGTCTAGCCGTCTGGTCCCTGCAGATGGATGGATGAAGAGAGGGTTGAAAAGACAGCAGAGCAGTGCCAGCTTCTAGAAGTGAAGTGCTGGCTGGGTGGAGTGGGCACCTGGACTGGGAATGTGAGTGCAAGCAAATGTTTGTGATCTGACAGCAGACAGCAGGTGAAATTCTGCTGGGTCTGGCTTGGGGGTTTATGAGGTCTTCATAACAGTCCCTGTTTGAAATGGAAAAACTGTTGAAAAGAGAGAGGGAGAAAAAAAGATGGTCAGGTGCAGTGATTCACTCCTGTTATCCCAGCACTTTGGGAGGCCAACGTGTGTAGAACACTTGAGCTCAGGAGTTTGAGACCAGCCTAGGCAACATGGCAAAACCCCATCTCTACAAAACTATAAAAATTAGCAGTGCATGATGGCGTACACCTGTAGTCCCAGCTACTTAAGGGGCTGAGGTAAGAGGATTACCTGAGCCCGGGGAAGTTGAGGCTGCAGTGAACCATGATCACACCACTGCACTCCAGCATAGGTGACAGAGTGAGACCCTGTCTCAAAACAACAACAACAACAACAAAACAGAGGAAAAAAAGATAGAAACAGCTTTCTAGCTTTAGACTCTAATCCTAAGAGTATTTTACACCCTGAAAATCTCTAGCACATATTCATCTCTGGGACAAAAACATTAAAAAAAGGAAACTTTATTGATGTTATAACATAAACACAGAAAAGTACATAGATCATAAGTTTATACGTACTTGTGTAACTACCCCCCAGACATGAACAGAATATGTCAGTATCTCCAGAGTAAACCTGTGTGAAGCCTAATGTGTGTAGGAGTAATGATAGAACAAACACAGGCCCTGGAGTCAGGCATGCCTGGGGTTGAATCCTGGGCCCCTCCACCTACTAGCAGTGTGACCTTAGATGAGCGATTTAACTTCAGTTTCTTCCCCTGTAAAATCAAGGTTGATCTATAATTTCTGCCTTACAGGGAAGTAGGAGATTTAAAACTGAAAATATAGGCAAGTTGCTAGGCACAGTGCCAGCAAGTAAGTGGGGACTCAGATGCTCCCTGCAATAGCAATGTTAATTGATGGTGATGCTGCAGCACCTTGTGGCACCCGGGACCAGGGACACACGCACAGCTTTTCTCCTGTTGCCTCTCACTGCTCCCAGCCTCTGTATGATACTCTCCAGCTCTCTTCTGACTGCAAGGAATTAGAGATGCTGTGATGATGCAAACCTCAGCTGACACTTCAGGCACCCGATGGGAGGCTGGGTGGACATCTGTATCTAGTGGGAACATGGCCAGATTTTTCATGTTCTGGTCTCAGGAATGTGGCTTCTAGACCTCCTAGAGGGGCTGATTTCCTAAGGAGCAGCTGGAAGCATGGGGACCTATTAAGAAACAGCCGAGGTGGAGATAAGGCAGATCTCAGCCTCAGGAGTGTCCTAGCATCCTGGGTGCTGACTCCTACTTGCTCCCTGGCCTCTGGCTCACAGTGTGAAGATGGCCAACACATACTATGCACATATTGTGAACTGGGCACTGATGTGGGCCTTCAGGGGTGTGTGTGGGTGAGGGGGAAGGGAGTATGATGAAAAGTGGCCCTTATCCTACAGCTCATAGTACAGTGGAAGTTTAGGTCACATGACCCTGAACTTGAGGGTGGCAGGAGGGAGAGAGAGGGGCCAAGAGGTTATTTCTAGCCAGAGGAGTTGGGGCAAAGAGGAAGGGTTCAGGAAGTACTTCCTGGAGAATGCCTAGAAGAATAACTATGGGAAATGGGAAGAGGGTCTCCCAGGCAGAGAAGAGGGCAGAGCCACTGTGCCCTGGGGACCTGGAACCAGTCAGTTTGACAAAGCTCATCACATGGAATCTGAGAATGAGGCTAAAGAGCCAGGTGAGACCAGGCTGTGGAAGGTCTTGAGAGTTGGGCTGAGGTGTTTGAGTTGCTTCATCAGAGAATGAGGAGCCACTGAAGCTTCTTCCATTGAGGAAGCAAAGCAAGACAAGATCCTCTTACTGTGCTCTGTGGAGACCAGCATTGTCTTTAGCCAAAGATGGCAGTCAGTTGTCCAAGCCACTGGAGTGGGCTGTGAGAGCCTCTGGGATGCCCAGACATGTACAGGGGGCTTGGCTGTGGGTATAGAAGAGGAGGAAGGGCAGGGACCAGAACTAAGGTTCCCAGCTTTGAGAAATGCCAGTCTTACTGGATACATTGGAGAGCCTCATGACAACTGAGCCCCAAATTCAGAAGTAGAGGCAAGGATGAGATGAGTGTCCAGTAGGCAGAGAAGAAGAGACCGCCTCAGGGAACATGCCAGAGGAGACAGGGCCGGGCTTTCTGGAGGGGAGGCAACCTTGAGAATGGGCAGGCTTTGGAGACACTGCAGGGGCACCCTAGTGGGGTCCATCTGAGGTGCAGAAGGGAGCTTGGAACATGCCAGCACCATACAGAGCCTTTGTGGGCATTCTTGCATGTCATTCTCATAGCTCTGAAAGATGGTGCTGACATTATCCCCATTGTACAGATGGGGCAACTGAGGCTCAGAGAGGCTAAGGCCTTGCTCAAGGTCATGCAGCTCCTGTGCTAATAAATGTCCCCCATCCCTGCCCCAGCCCCCTTGCCAGACGTGAACATTGCCCTTAGGCTCTTCAGCAACACTACACTAGATACATATGGAAAAGTGCTTTGTACACTGTGACCTGCTATGCAGTTTGCAGGCATCCTCATCATTCCACGCTAGAATAAGGCTTAACGCAGAAGGGTGTGGTTCCCACCGTCTGGACTGGATAGAAGGTTACAGGAAGGGTAAGGTCTCTGGGAACTGCAGTGCTTTGAGAGGCTTCTTAGAGGAGACGGAGAAGAGGAAGTAGGGGGCAGCTGAAGCGGGGAGGTCCCTGCAAGGTGGGCACTGCCACACCCTGCCTACTTCCTCCACCTAGACACAGCTGCCCTGTGCTGCCCCCCGCAGAGTGCCAACCTCAGTGAAACAGCCTGCCAGGCAGCACTTCCCAGGCTGGTGGGTCGTGCTGCTCTGGTAAGTTTGGCTTTGGTAGCTCCCTCCCTCTGGCCCAGCTCCCAGTGGCCTGGGGCTGTTGCTGGGCCCAGCTGCCCTCCGGGGCAGGAGCCAGATGCCCTGCAGTGCTCTTGTCCTGGAATACCCTCCTCCCCATGACCTCACCTTTAACCCAGCTTGGCTTGGTATCTTCTCCTTCAGGAAGCCTTTTCTGATCCCTATGGGCTGAGTTAGGACCCCAGAGTATCTAAACCTGTACTAACCAAAAGAAATATAATGTGAGCCACACGTGCAAGCCACATGCAATTTTAAATTTTCTAGTAGCTACATTTTTTTAAAAAGTCAAAAGAAATATATGTAATTATTCAAATGATTTGTTTTATTTAACCCAATACATTCATAAGGTTTTTGTTTGTTTGTTTTTTGTCTTGTTTTTTGTTTTTTTTTTTTTTTTGAGACGGAGTTTCCCTCTTGTCCCCCAGGCTGGAGTGCAATAGCGCAATCTCAGCTTACTACAACCTCCGCCTCTTGGGTTCAAGCAATTGTTCTCCTGCCTCAGCCTCTGGAGTAGCTGGGATTATAGGCACATGCCACCATGCCTGTCTAATTTTTGTATTTTTAGTAGAGATGGGGTTTTACCATGTTGGCCAGGTTGGCCTCGAACTCCTGACCTCAGGTAATCCACCCACCTCGGCCTCCCAAAGTGCTGGGATTACAGGTGTGAGCCATGCCCGGCCATAATGTATTTCAATATAAAAATTATTAATGAGACGTATTACATTCTTTTTGGTATGAAATCTTCAAAATCTGATTTTTATATTTACAGCACATTTTGATTTCCACAAGCCACATTTCAAGTGCTCCATAGCCACATGTGGCTAGTAGCTACCATATTGGTTAGCACAGATCTAAAAACAGGGAGTTTATAAGGGTTGAAGCTCAGAGTTTGGCACCAGATACACCTGGCAGTCATATTCTGGCCCTGCCATTTATTAGCTGCATGAACTTTGGGAAGTTGCTAACCCTTCTGAGCCTCAGTTACTTCAGCTGTGAAGGGGATTAATAATTTCAGTGTCAGAGAATTGCTTTGAGGGTTAACCAAATGAATGTGTGTCCAGTGCCAGGCACAGAGGAGGTGCTCAGAAAGTGGTGGTGATTCATCTTCTAGTACCCTCTGATGTGCTCGGGTACGTGCCTCCACTAGATTGATTGTGAATTCAAGGGCAGAGGCTGTATTCAATTCTTCCCGCCTTCCCCAGTGTCCAGGGCCTGGCTTGGTGTGAGCATTACTGCTTGCTGAATGAAAGATTAAGTCCTTGGGCTGGGAGTGCTCTCCACCCCACCCTGCTTGCCCAGGAGGCAAGGGCCCTGGTGGCTGGGAGTCAGGAGACCACTACCTGTGGGTGACCTTGGCAAGTCACTGCTTTGCTGAGGACCTTGGTTGCCTCCTTTGAAAGATAAAAGGAAGATAGGAGGGGCCCTGCCTGAAGTGTTTGGTTGAATCTCTGCCCTGCAGTGACCTTGGGGGGCTGTGGCTGACTCTGTGCCCCTTGCTTTCCCAGCCAGTGGAGCAAATCACTTCCGTTCTCCTCTGGCTTTCCTGTATCCTGGACTTGTGCACCATTAAGTTCCCTCCAGTTAAAATTTAAGAGGAAAGAATTTCTCCTGTCTCCTAGACAGAGCAGAGAGGGGATGAAGGGTCCTGTCCCTTCTCTTCTGCCAGCATCTGCTGACCTCCCATCACAGCAGCCCAGTGACAGACACGGGGCAGGGATTCTCCCATTTTATAGGTGAGAAAATTGAGGCTCAGAGATGTCAGATAACCTGCCTAAGTAATACAAAAAGAAATGGTAGAGCTAGGGCTGGAAGCAAAATTTGCAGCTAAGGGAACTGAGGAGCCCCTTTGTTGGATGGGCTCCTCTTCCTTTCTTTCTCCAGGAGACTTGGTCCTGGGTTGAATCCTGTCCCTGTGCCTCAGTTTCCTTGCCTGGGGAATGAAAACAGGTAACTCGAGTAGTAATTGCAACTGATGCCTATAGGGGCCATGTATTCTTAAGTGTCTCTCCTGCTTCCTCCAGCCTGATTTTTCTGGAAAGGGTTATTGTTGGGTAAAGTGGAAAGTATCCAGTCCAGGGAGCCAGTGTAACTGTGCAAGCGTAACTTGGACAAGTCACTCCCACTCTTAGCCTCAGCCTGCCTATTTATAAGATGAGGGATGATATTATTTCACAAGATACTGTGCAGATGACACACAAAAGTATTTTGCAAACTAGAAAGTGCTAATAGAAATGTTAGTGAATAATAATAATAATAATCAAAATAATGAAAATAGCCGAAGCCTCATTTTCTGTGTGGTCTCAATGACCTGAAGTGAATTGAGCCCTTTGGGTGTAACTGCAGATGATGTCTGGGAACATCCTGCCTCGGTCTTTGGAGTGTAGCCTGGATTCTCCTGGGAAAGTGAGAGGCTCCATCTGGTTGAGGAGGGTGGGAAAGTCGCCCTGCCCCAGGGGAGGAGTGGGGAGGGCTTCAGCCTGGGGGAAGGAAGGAAAGGGAGAGGGCCAGGGAAGGAGAGTTGAACTAAGAGAAACAGAGAAGCCTTGGCCGTGCAGCCCAGATCCTCCTGCCCACGGGAGCCCATGATTGGGAAGGCTCAGCCAGCAGTGGAGACCGAGCCTATTTGGAATAAAAATACTTGAAGGCAGGCAGTCAAGAATCTCTTAGCAGCTGTGCATCTGAAACAATAAATTCATCTGGTATAACTCCTGAGTTTTATTGGTCCTTTCACTCATTCATTTAAATAAATGTGTGGTGAGCTAAACTCAAACAGAGCACCTTGTGTGGCAAAGTGACTTGCCCAAGGCCACAGCCTCAGGGGCATGTGTGACACTCCCTTGGGAGCTCCTGGGAAGAAGTGAATTTGAAAGGCCTGGGGATGAGAAGTCCAAAGGCAAAGGACAGGATTTCTACAGAAGACTGCCAAGCAGGACACTGGTCCTTCTGTCAGTCGGTCTGGGCAGATTTGTCTGTCTTCCCACCTTCTGTCTGGAAGGCGGGCCTGTTCTGTAGGACTGGGAAGAGCTGGCTTCATTCTGCTCTCTGCTCTTCATCTACTCCTGAACCTGGTGAGCAGGGGGAGTGAAGGCACCAGAAGCTGTATCTAAAGACACCTGATGAAGGAGGTTTAAGTTAGAGGAGAGAAGGCTTGCTTTGGACATGGTACAAAGGGACACAGTTGTATCTTGAGTTCTCTAAAGGGTGCTGAGGAGAGGGCATAGCCTCATTCTCTGGAGTCGCTAGAGTGCCTATGAGGACCCAGGGTAGAAGGTCACCATGATGGAGCAGCACACTGGGAGGGAGGAGTTGGGGGAGGGAAGTGCCTGGCTCTATAGTGTGTGACAAGCAGAGATGGAGAGCCCACTGGTGAGGCTGATACTGAGGGAATCGCAGCAGGGAAGGATAGAGGGCTCAGTTCACATCGAGACTGTTTCCCAGCGTGGGGCCTCTGTGCTTCCCAGAGCAGTGGATTCTGTGATAAGAACCATGGCCAGCACATGGTAGGTACTCAGGAATGATGTGAAGAATGAATGAATAGTTGTGTATGCCTGGGGGTGGAGTTGGTGACTGGGGTGGGTCGCAGTCATATGGGTTGCAGTAGACCCATGGACAGAAATCTTTGGAGATCATGCTGCGGTTACCCACCATTCTCTCTATGGCTTCCCCATGAACTAGGGGCCCTAGAGATAGGAATGTCCAGCCCTTTCATCATTTGCAAATAAGGCCCAGAGCATGGAGCAACTTGCCCGAGGGTACTTGCTGAGCCAGTGGCAGAGCTGGACTGGAACCCAGGCCCTCTACCTCCCAGAGCCCTCTGTGGCTTGAGGTCCCCACCTTTGGATTATATGAGATGGAGGTGCTGCAGTGGTTGGACTGGTTTTTTGAGTGGGTAACACTGCTCCTGGAGGGGAGGAGCAGGGCTTAGCTTGGTTTTGAGCCATGGTCTCTGCCACGAGCCGCTTGGCCAGCCCTTGCCCCTTCCTGGAGCTCAGGTGCACACTCAGCCTATGCTCACACACGTACAGCAAGTGTGCCTGTACACAGGCCTCATCCCCAATAGGTCCCTGGGTTCACTGTTACGCTTACTGTCATCGTCACCAAGGCACATGTGGACAAATGTGGACACCCTCTAGACACACTCAGAGGCACAGAGGATTCCCAGGAGACAGTTGCAATACCTCCTCTTGGTGGGGGAGGACGCCGAGTCCTAGGCGGGTTCTGCCCTGTTGCTGTGCTGCAGGGGTGGTGAGGGGATCCGGCTCCGGTGGGATGGGAGGCCCACTGAGGCTGAGTCACCCCTTCTGAGTCAGGGATCCATCCCCCTCTTCTCTCCTCCCCCTCCCTCTCTCGCTGCTGAGCCCCCAGGAGGGCTTGGCGAGAGCGAGAAGGCCCCGGGCTGGCTAGGACCAGGGTGGGGGCAGCCGGGGCGCTCGAGAGGGCCCGCTGCTGCACAGTCCCGCAGTGGTCTGGGAACTGCCCGTGTGGCAGGGACCGGGAAGAGGTGGCCTGGGAGCCTGAGAGAGAGGGCGGGGCGCGGGGGTGGTGGTAGAGGAGACAGGCAGAGAGGAGGCGGAGGCAGGGGCAGGGCCGCCGCGAGCTGGGAGGCAGGCGCGAGCGGCGGCCGCCCCTGGGCTGGGCTCCGAGGCCGGGGCGGGGGCGGGGGCTGGCCGCGCGTCGGGCGCCAGGCCCGGGGCTGTGGGCACCGTGCCCAGCCCCCGGCGCACGCCGAGCCGCCGCCGCCGCCGCTGCTGCAGTCGGCATCCATCAGCGGGCGGGGGTGTCGCCGAACAGGCTGCTCCGCAGAGCCCGCCGCGACCCCGCGGCGCCCCGCCCCGCGGCCTGCCTGCCAGAGGAGCCGAGGGGACCGCCCCTCGCCCAGCCTGCCCGACATGGGGACCCCCGGGCCCAGGTAGGCACACGGGGGATCAGGTGGCTCTGGGGCCGGGGGCTTGCAACATCGAGGCCCAGCCTTCAGTCCTGGGGAGGAACGGGGGCGAGGCCGAGAACTGAGTTTTCAGGCTGTTGGTCCCCTGGCCAGTGTGGGGGAGGGTCTTGCTGTTCCTCCCCACCTACCGGTCTGCAGCCTCCTCCAAGGCCTGGAGAGAGGATCAGGAGGCTGGGGGTTGGGGGGCTTTGGTCCTGCTGTAGGATGAGCGGTGGGTGGGCGCTGGGCTCCCACCGGCTGGCCCACTCTCTTTTCCGAGAGCACTCCTGCTGCCGCCTCCGGAGGCCAAGGGCTCTCTGGATTTCTCCTGCTTCGGACGCTGCAGGAGGAGCTCTTGGCTGGAGCCTGGGATGCTGGCGAGCTCTTGCCCTCATCTCTCTTCACTCAGGTTACGGACCCTTCCCCGCTCTGGGCACGGACCCTTCCCCGCTCTGGGCTTGCCTCCCTCCCGTCTCCCTTACAAGTACCTCACAGCTGCTAGCAGGTATCTTAGCCCTAGGACTTCTGCGGCTCCGGCCTGCCATTGCCCTGGCCAGTGACTGTCCCCTAATCAGAGGGAGAGGGCTTGTGTGTCCCACTTGTGTTTGGCACCTTCACACTTGGGGAGGTCCAAGGGCCTGAGAGGCTGGGGTCTCAGGGATAGGCATGGGGGGGCCAATGTCTACAGCCACTGGGCTACTTACTGGGCGCAGAGGCCACTGATTGGCAGACCTATATGGCTCAAAGTGGTCCATGGAGACCTTCAAGGCTGGACAGAGACCAAGAGGGAGTTCTGGGGATGCTGATCTCTCCCTCAGCTGCCAGCCATGGTCGTTGCTTTTCCCTCGGAGCTCTGAGGATGCATTGGTGGGGGAGAGAGCACCACGTGTTCCCACATTCACTTCTGGATCCGCATAGCACCTCCTCTGCACCCAAAGGTGGGAATGTGAGACGGCCAGATTTAGGACCTCACCAAGGCTGTGCGGGGTCCAGCGACTTGGCTCCATTCCCACCCTGTCCCCTAAACCCCAGCATTAGGAGCCTTCCAGAATCAGTGACAGTTGGGCCAGGTCGAGATCTGGGGCCTGGATGGTGCCCTCCACAGCTCCTGGAAGACTCAGTGCCTCCTGTCCCGGGCAAGGGTGTGGAGAATAGAGGCAGCTGTGTGCCTGTCTGCCCACCCATTCCTCCAGATGGAGCCTGCGGCAGAGGCAGCCTGTGCCAGCCTCCTCTGTGAGCCACCGTGGCCCAGGGAGGCTCTGCCAGCTCTGTGCAGGGATGGAGCTGGCTTCTCCTGGCCAGCCTGAGGTCATGCCTGCCTGGCAACCCAGGCACAGTATTTGTGGCATGCAGAGCACAGTCCCTGGGATTTCAGTGGCACCTCAAGGCAATCCTGGAGATCAGTACAGAGGGCATTGTTCCTATTAAAGTCCTTCCTGGGCTATGTGACAGTCCCCCTGGGCTCAGCCCTGTGAGCTTCTTGAAGAGCTTCTTCCATAGAACCCTGCATGAAAACAATGCTTGGTCAGGTAGTCCTCACTCAGTTGATATTGAAAGGTTAAATGGGGCCTAGAGAGTAAGAGTGACTTAGCCAAGGTCACAAAACAGCTGAGCGGGGGAGTCAGCACTAATGTGCCCAGGTCTTCCACCTCTTGTTCTCGGGCTCTTGCAGCTCAGATGCCGGCTTCCCTGCTGCGGTGGCTGTGCTATAGACAGGACTCTGCCAGGGGCTAGGCATTGTAGCCTGGAGCCTGAGGCTACCTGATCCCTTAGGAGGCGCGTTATGTTGGCCTCCCAGCGCTTGCCCTCAGTAGGTGAGCAGGAGAGGCCACGGCTGAGAGAAAGGGCCGCCAGTGGCCCTGGACCCTCTTGGAAGTGCATAGAGCTGAGAGGATGCCAGGTGCCTAGGGATGTTCTGGCCTGAGCCTCCAGGGGGCAACAGAGAGAGTTTTCTGACTTCAGGCTGTAGTGGGAAGTGCTTTTTAGCCCCTGCAGGGACTTCCCTAAGGGCCCCTTTCTGGGCTTCTCTGTTCCATTTGTTAAAAGAGGATGATCATCTTGGCTGGGCGCGGTGGCGCACGCCTGTAATCCCAGGACTTTGGGAGGCTGAGGCGGGCGGATCACAAGTTTAAGAGATCAAGACCATCCTGGCCAACATGGTGAAACCCGTCTCCACTAAAAATACAAAAATTAGCTGGGCGTGGTGGTGCGCGCCTGTAGTCCCAGCTAATTGGTAGGCCGAGGCAGGAGAATCACTTGAATGCAGGAGGGGGAGGTTGCAGTGAGCCGAGATCGTGCCATTGCACTCCAGCCTGGAGACAAAGCGAGACTCCATCTCAAAGCAGAAAAAGGGGGGGATGACCATCTCTGCCTGGAGATAAATACCAATGATTACACAATCAAAGTGATGGTATATATTGAACACTTACTGTATACCATGTACTGCAAGAAGTGCTTTGAGTCATTTCACAGTAACCCTATCAGATAGGTACGATTAATTATCCACTTTTTACAGAGGAGGAACTGAGGCTCAGAGAGGTTATGTCACCGGCCTAAAGTTACACAGCCGGAAAGCGTGGGGTGGTCTGAGTCTAGAGCCCTTCTTTCTACCATGACATTTCCTGGGGGCGATGTCTGGAAGTACCAGGTTGGTGTCCAGCGGAGCCTGGCAATTCATTGGTAGGCCAGGGCCGGTCCAGGTGGAGAGGTGTGTGAGATGTGTTTGTGTATGTCTGGCGACGCAGGGGGGGCTTTGTGGACTGAATATTACTATGATCCTAAGGGGTAGGGGTAGATAGGTACTGACTAAGAGCTCTCGGAGAAGGATCAGCCTTGGCCTTCTGCTTTCTGGCCAGCATCCCCCAGAAGTGGGGAAACACCAGACTCCCTGCTCCCATTGGTTTTTAGGGAAGATGGGCTGGCCCTGGACACATCCTGAGGCCCCAGTGGGGACTGGGCTGAGGAGGCCCTGTGGGCAGGGAGCTGAACCTGGGTGGATGGATGGGGGTGGAGCAGGCTGGCACTGCTTCCTTTGTGGGCTGGAGGCTTGTGGATCAGAATAGTAACAGCTAACATTTATTGAGCATTTATTACGTGCCAGGCCCAGTTTTAAGGGCTTCCATGTACAACTCACATTCTTCACAAAGCCCTGTGAGATGTAGATGAGGTATAGGAGTTATTATTCTTCCCATTTTACAGATTGAGGGAGCTGTGGCTTAGACAGTTGTTCAAGGTCAAACAATTAGGTTGTGGGGAGTCAGAATTCAAACCTAGGCAATATGGGTCAGAGCCATGTTCCTGAAGGCCATGCAAGGCAGCCTGTAATTTCTCAGAGGCCGTACTCCGTTTTGTTCAAGGTGAAATAGTCACTCAGCCAGATGCATCCCTCTCCTCAAAGACCTCCCAGTCTAGCTGGGAGAGATGCAGACATGACACACTAAAAGTAAAGAGTGTACTATTGCAGAGGCTCAGCATGGACTCCTATTTTGGTGCTCAGGGAAGGCTTCAAGAAGACAGGGACCTTTGAGCTGGCCACTGAAGGCCAGTCGGATTTCGATGGTTGAAGGGGGAAGGGCACCCACTTCCCCAGGTCAGAGGGGAAGGAAATAGTAATGCCTTTGAAGAAGAGTGGGTGGTCTGGTGTGCGTGGAACAGATAGTGTGTGTGGCGGAGTGTGAGCTGGAAGGTGACTCAGAAAGTCAGCTTGTGTTTGGGTTTTTGATGGAGCTCTGGAATCCTCCAGACGTAGGCTCTAGTCACAGCACTGCATTGTATTAGCCATGTGGCCTTGGGCACATCACTCAGCTGGCCCGAACCTCAGTTTCCTCATTTGTAAAATGTAGATAAACATGCTTGTCTCATAGGGACCATGTTGTGGTTGTTACATAAAGCACCTAGTGTAATGCTAACATATTGCAGGAACTCAGTAAACATTACTTCTCTCCCCCTTCTGTCTCTCCTAAATGTCAGGCCAAGGTGTTTCGACTTGACATGAGCCAGGATGCTCTAGGAACCTTTGCAGGATTTTAGTCTGCTGAGGAGCATGACAGAACTGTGTTTTGGGAAGGTCCCTTTGGCAACCGTATGATCCACAGGAGAGGGTGGACGTGACCTCATAGGAGAAACCTTAACTATGGGGACTCGGAGGGCTGGGGAGGGAGCAAGATTGACACTCACTAAGGTGTCCCTCTGGTAGTGGGTGGCTCGCCAGGTTGGAAAAGGAGGAGCTTGGAGTGGGTAAGGCCACAGGGTCAGGAATTCCATTTGAGGCCTGGTGAGTTTGAGAAGGGCTGGTCTCCCTTTAGTCATTTGGAAGATTGGACAGCATCTTTTTTGCACCTCTGGCCTGTTTTTCCTTTGAATTATTTCTTTTGAATAAATCCCCATCAGAGCTTCCTCTATAATAGCAGTAAATTGGGACTAAGTGTCCAACAATAGGAAGATGATTGGGTAAGCTTTGGAACATCCACTGGATAAAATAATATGCAGTGGTGAACACCCACAGAAAAGCTGCTTGCAGTGGATGGAGCTGTGCAATTGCAAAGCTCTTTTGCATCCTTGATTATTTTGTGCTTATGACTGCCCTGTGACAGAAGTAGGGCCGGGGCTAGATCCTTTCTGTGTTTGAAGAGAATGATGCTAGTCTCCAGTCTCCTTGAAGGCAGAGTTCACATTTTATTCATTGTTTCATCACAGCGTGTTGCTCAGTGGTTTGCAAATACTTGTCCGATGAAAGAATGAGTGAACCAATCAAGAGGGGAAGTGACTTGATCAGGGTCACTCAAGTTGAAAGACATAGTGCCTGCCATATTCTTGCTATTCCCTGCTTGCCACCTTCTTCTCACTCACCACTCACTGTCTTCGAGGGGAGTAGGACAGAGAGGTTCCCAGTGAGGACTTGGCACTTGCATAGAACAGGACTTCAGTCTTCTTTCTGTTTTTACTAGCTGTGAGGCATTGGCAAGTTAATTAATCTTTCAAAGCCCCAATTTACCCAGCTGTAATGTGGATAGTTCAAGTACCTGGTTTTAGGGTTGTCATCAAGATGAAGTAAGTTAAGGCATGTAAAAATCTTGGCATGGTAACTAGCACATAGTGAAGTATCCATGAACGTTAGTGGAGGTGATGATGATGTCATGATGTGATGTCATTCATGGTCTGATACAATTAATGTTAAATAGGAAAGAAGACTCCTAAGATTGTCAGTATTCATATTACAGTGGTATAAAATTAGGTGTGAACGTAGATACAGATTGGAAGAAAACAGGCAGAAAATGGAGTTCCAGCAAGCATATGGGAAGTAAATAAAACAGAAAAACAAATCTTTCTTTACTATTTTTCTTTAGTTTTAATTACAAAAACAATTTGTGAAAAATCTAATAATTCAGAAGTGTAAACCAGGCACGATTGATTAGAGGTTCACACCTATAATCCCAGCACTCTGGGAGGCTGTGGCGCGTGGATCACCTGAGGTCAGGAGTTCGAGACCAGCCTGGCCAACTGGGTGAAACCCCGTTTCTACTAAAAATACAAAAAATTAACCAGGCATGGTGGCTGGTACCTGTAATCCCAGCTACTCAGGAGGCTGAGGCAAGAGAATCTCTTGAACCCGGAAGGTGGAGGTTGCGGTGCAGTGAGCTGAGATTGCGCCATTGCACTCCAGCTTGGGTGACAGAGCGAGACTCCGTCACAAAAAAAAAAAAAAAAAAAAAAAAAAAAGTATTCTCCCCGTAGATTCCCAAACAAATCCTACTCTCCAGTCATAGCTAATAACAGCATGTTGTGTATCCTTCCAGGATATTTTCTATACCAACATAAACATACAAACCAGAATGGGATCATACATTGCATTATTGTTTTACAACTTCCATTTTTCATGTAACTACACATTGACATCTTTTCATGTCAGTAGATATAAAATCTATCTCAAAAATTTTTGCAATATGTATGTTATACTTTCATAATTAAATTTTAATGGATAAACCCTAGCTAGTTTGGCCAGCCCCCCTGTTGATTGACATTTGAAGTTGTTTCCAATTTTATGGTATTCTAAGTAACACTAACTGAACTCTAACAGTGTTTAGACAATGAAAATCAAGTGAGAGAAAGAGTCAGAAATCATGAGACCGTGATAGTTGCTCTCAAAGGTCTGCTGCTTCTCCCTTCTCCTGTTCCCTCCTCTCCTCACTGGAACCTGAGGGGACTGGTCTTGGAGGAGGCCATCTCTCTGTCACCCTTAAAAGGTGGTGATGTCCCAGGGAGACCCCTTCTTTCACCCACCCAGTATGGAGCTCTCCTAGGAAATGTTCAAATTCTTTTAGGATGCTATAAGCTGCTGCTTGGACTATGCTGCTGCCCATACCCAGACTGTCCTTGGACAAGCTTTTTACCTTCTCTGTACCTCAGTTTGTCCATCTGTCTGGTGGTGATCTGAGCCTTTGCTGCCACTGAGTATCTGCTATATGTCAAATACTGTGCTAGAGCAAGCTTCATGTGCTTTATCTATTTTTTCTTTTCTTTCTTTTACTATTATTTATTTATTTATTTATTTATTTATTTATATTTAGATGGAATCTCACTCTGTTGCCCAGGCTGGAGTACAATGGCAGGATCTCAGCTCACTGCAACCTCCACCTCCCTGGTTCAAGCAATTCTCCTGCCTCGGCCTCCCAAGTAGCTGGGATTATAGGCACGTGCCACCTGCCTGACTAATTTTTTTATTTTTAGTAGAGACAGGGTTTCGCTGTGTTGGCCAGGCTGGTCTCGAACTGCTGACCTCAGGTGATCTGCCTGCCTCAGACTCCCAAAGTGCTGGGATTACAGGCGTGAACCACCACACCCGGCCATTATTCTTGTTTTTTTAAAGCGTGACAGCGTCTCACTCTGTCACCCAGGCTGGAGTGCAGTGGCATAGTCACAACTCACTGTGACCTCAAACTCCCAGGTTCTAGTGATCCTCCTGCCTCAGCCTCTTGAGTAGCTGAGACTACAGGTTCACCCCACCTGGCTAATTTGTGGGGGCGCAGGGTAAAGACAGTGTCTCGCTGTGTTGCCCAGACTGTTCTCAAACTCCTGGGCTCAAGCAGTCCTCCCACCTTGGCCTTCCAAAGTGCTGAGATTACAGGCCACCACACCCTGCCTATCTCGTTTAATTCTCACTATATACCTTGGAGGTGTGGGAGATAGTCTTCTCAATAGAGGTTAAGTAACCTGCCTGAGGTCACTAAGCATGTGGCATCAGGATTCCAGCTCTGGCTCCTAAGCCCATGTCCGTAACTACTGTTTCCTGCCGACTCTCAACAATGACTAATTGGTGAGGTCCAAGCGAAATGGTTATAAAAAGATCCTTTAAATTGTAAAGTGCCCTGCATGTGGGAGGGATTGATACTGCCGTTATTATTTCTACATCCAGAGGAACAGTAGCTTTGGTTGTATGGTCTACAGCAAGTTGGAGGTCGTGGGATGTAGCAGCATTGAGTGGGGAGAGCACTGGACTGTGAGCCAGCAAACTTGAGTCCTAGTCCTAGCTCTCCTTGGAACTGACTAGCCATGTGGCCTTGGCTGCTAAGCTGCCTGGGAAACAAGCTCACCTACTCCGTGTGGCCCTTATGCAGCTCAAATGAGATAAAGCCCAGAAGACAGCCAGCACGTTGCCCGGCTCTCAGAGGATACCCTGCTAGTGGGAGGTCTCGCTCTGCCTTCTGCATCATCATCAGGATGGGCCAGGTGGGATGCATTTCTCCGTTTTGGTGCTGTTACTCTGCAGTTCTGTGCTGTCACGTGGTCCCCAGCTCACCACTGCACATCAGCCTGAGGCTCCCTGGTGGCCCGTGAAGCTTTCGGGCAAGAAGCCAAGGCTGATGGGTGGTGGCCTCTTCACATTGTTTGGTTTAAAGTGGTGTCTGTGGGTATTGCAAGCCTCTGACAAATTGCCATCTCCCCACTGCCATGTACAAACCCGAGCACCAGACAGCATGACTACAGACCCAGCTCCGTTTTTGATCCTTCTGGTCTGGCTGTGAAGGTGGCCTGAGGTCTCAGAGGCAGCTCTCTCAGCCTGTACCCTCCATCCTTTCATTCATGTCCATGTAGACATTATCACTCAAGAAAGTGAGTGTTCCATACTGGGGAAATCCCTTTGGGAAGTCACGTCATCTCCAGCAAGTGAGAGAAATAATAAGACCTAATAGGCACTCTTTCTTTCTTTTTTTTTTTTTTTTTTCTTGTAATTCTTCTTTTTTCTTTTCTGATTCCAAAAGTAATACATGCTTATAGTAGAAAATTGAAAAATACAGAGGAAAAGGCCCATATTTCCTTCTCCAAGGGAAGGCTATTATTAACATTTTAGTCTTTGGACTTAACTGGAGAGTATCTAATATTTTTGGAGCAAATATTTCTAATATTCTGGTACGTGTGTAGTGTTTTATAGGCATGATCTGATCCCATTTTCATAGTAAGCCTGTGAGGTATGCAAGATTATAATCATGACTTTACAGATGAACAAACTGAGGCACAAAGAGATTAAGGGACTTGCTTACGGTTCCATTGCCTTCCTTGACTTCTTAGCCTATTCTGCCTGTTCTCAGGCGCCCCTCATCCTAAATGAGCATCAGGTGGTGGATCAGTCTGATTCTGACAGCAAACAGAATTCCACTCAGATGCTTCCCCTGAGGAGATGTTAATAAAGGTGTGAGCAGGGTGAGGGGAACCCACACGGGATGCTGAGACACCCACAAACTAACAGGGACAGAAGGCGTTACCAGCTCTCGGCGTGAATAAGCAGGAGGGAGCAGTGTTACTTGAGTTCGGTGACCGGTAGAGGTGGGCAGGGAGCTGTTGCAGAGGGGCTCAGCCACTGCTGGGACCACAGAGAGAGAAATTGGGGAAGATACACCCAGGAACTTTCTCCTTCCACCTTCTGACTTCCTGCCAACGCCTTCTTCTTTATTTTTTCTTTAAGACAGAGTCTCTCTCTGTCAAACAGGCTGGAGTGCAGTAGCATCATCTCTGCTCACTGCAACCTCCACCTCCCAGGTCTGCCTCAGCCTCCCTGGTAGCTGGAACTACAGGCACCTGCCACCACACCCAGTTAATTTTTGTATTTTTGGTAGAGACAGGGTTTCACCTTGTTGGCAAGGCTGGTCTCAAACTCCTGACCCTAAGTCATTGCCCACCTTGGCCTCCCAAAGTGCTGGGATTCCAGGCGTGAGCCACTGTGCCCGGCCCCTGCCAGTGCCTTCTATTGGCCAAATGGAACCAGAAGCCAGGAGACAAGGGAGCTCAAGGGACAATCCAATGGGCCAGCCTCCTGCTTCTTCAAGCAGGCCATGGATCTGGGGGTGCAAATGGAGACTAACAACCCAGGCGGCGTGGTTGTAGGGAGATGGAAGAGACGTGTCCCCTGACTTCCCAGAAAGAAAGAGTTGTCTTAGTAACTGATTATTAAAAACATCATTCAAAACAAAAGACTTTTTTCTGCCTGGCAGTCTCTTGGTGTTTTGGTGTCTCCCCCCCTCCCCTGCCTCCCCATCTCCTCTCTCACCTGGTTCAGAATTCCCAAGAACACCTGGGCAACAGTCTTTGGTATCATCAGTGTGCAGGGTTTAGAAGAGACAGCTTTGCTTGCGCCATACATGTGGCTGTGTGTGTTCTCATGTTGTTTCACTGCTGTGCTTATGCATGCCACCGTGCCTGGCCCAGGACATTAACTTTTGTATCTCAAAGTCCTTCCATTCTCTGTAATAGCCTTGATCTCCATGGCCTTCCTCTGAAGTGGAGGACAGGGTCTCTCATCCCCGTTTGACACATGAGGAAACTGATGCTCAGAAAGAGGAAGTGGCCAGGTGTGGTGGCTCACGCCTGTAATCCCAGCACTTTGGGAGGCCAAGGCGGGTGGATCACCTGAGGTCAGGAGTTCAAGACCAGCCTGGCCAACATGGTGATACCCCATCTCTACTAAAAATACAAAAATTAGCTGGGTGTGTGGTGGCATGCACCTGTAATCTTAGCTACTTGGGAGCCTGAGGCAGGAGAATCGCTTGAACCAGGGAGGCAGAGGTTGCGGTGAGCCAAGACTGTGTCACTGCACTCTAGCCTCGGCGACAGAGTGAGACTCCATCTCAAAAAGGAAAAAAGAAAGAGGAAGTGACCTGCCCAAAGCTGATCAGATCGGAAGAAGAAGCACTGAAGCAGCAATGGTCCTGATTCTGAGTTCAGCTCTTCCCAGTATGTTTCATTTTCAATCTTGGGAAGTCTTTCTTTAGCCAGCCCCAACCCTGGGAGAAGTCAGTACAGCTTGAGCCCCCTGAGGTTGCTGGAATGCCATATAGTGGGAAGAACTCTGGAATCAGAGATACCTGGCACAGCCTTATGACCTTGGACAAATCCATTTGCCTCTTTGAGCGTGTGCATCCTCATTAGTAAAATAATGAGAATAATATCAGGACTTTGGATGGAAACATCAGGTGTTGAGATAAACTAAATCATCAGGAGAGGAGGGCTGGCTGGTAGCCACAAAGGCTCGCAAGGTGAATGCAGCCCGGGTCTCTATCCTCAGTTGGGTAGACTAGAGGTTGTCTCTTTGTGTTCTATCCATCAGTCATCCATGTGTTCAACCATTTATCCATCTACCCCTCCATCTGATGCCAGATCTGCTGAATGTGAATTCTGGCACTGCTGTTTACTAGCTGTGTGACCTGGGGCAAGTTCCTTAACTTCTCTGCTTCAGTTTCTTCTTTTGTAAAATAGGGATAATAAGAGTACCTATTACCCATTATAGGTTATTGTGAAGATGAAGTGAGTTCATTGATGTAAAGTACTCAGATTAGTGCCTAGCAAATAGCAGACTACAAATGATAACGTTGTTGTTATTTATCAGGAACTGCGCTGAGCCCTGGGAACAATGGCTAATGAGACAAAATTCTTATCTTTATGGAGTTTATTTTAAAGGAGGGATAAAAACAAATAAGTAAATCAATCAATGATAGAAGATCAGTTTGTGATAATTACTATGAAAACCAACCACCCAGCTGGGCATGGTGGCTCATGCCTGTAATCCTAGCACTTTGGGAGGCCAAGGCAAGCGGATTGGCTGAGCTCAGGAATTCGAGACCATCCTGGTCAACACAGTGAAACCCAATCTCTACTAAAATACAAAATAATTAGCTGGGCAAGGCTGTGTGCGCCTGTAATCCTAGCTACTGGGGAGGCTGAGGCAGGAGAATTGCTTGAACCTGGGAGTCAAAGGTTGCAGTGAGCCGAGATCACGCCACTGCACTCCAGTCTGGACAAGAGAATGAGACTGTCTCCAAAAAAAAAAAGAAAAAGAGAAAGAAAACCAACCACCCAACCCAGCATGCTTGCTTAATGAATTTGAAGTTTCTGTTTGGGGTGATAAGAATTTTTGGAAATAGATAGTGGTGATTTTTGTACAACATTGTGAATGTAATTAATGCCTCTGAATTGTTACCCTTAACAATGGTTAAAATGGCAAAATGAAACAAAAACAAAACAATCTAGCATGCTGTAACCAAAAAATAGGGGAAAGGAACTAAATAAATTAGACAGGGTGGTCAAGGGGCACACAGATTCACAATCTGAAGGTGGGAGCTGCCAAGCTGTCCATGCAGAGGGACCATTGCAATCATTAAGGACAAAGCCCCAAAGCCTGGCACAGTCGAAGAACAGACGGAAAGCCAATGTGACAGGCTCATGGTGATGGTGGTGGTGTGGGGAGGCCGTAGGGGACCAGTAGTGGTAGGAGCTGATGCTGAAAAGATGGGCAACAGTCATATACAGAGGTCTGTAGCTTTGATAAGGAGTTTGTGTTTTATTTTAATGGGAGGCCCTTGGGGGTTTTAAAGAGGGCATCTGGCTGGGCGCAGTGGGTCACGCCTGTAATCCCAGCATTTTGGGAGGCCGAGGTGGGGAGATTGCCTGAGCTCAGGAGTTCAAGACCACCCTGGGCAACATGGTGAAACCCCATCTCTACTAAAAATACAAAAATTAGCTGGGCGTGGTGGCAGGTGCCTATAGTCCCAGCTTCACGGGAGGCTGAGGCAGGAGATTTGCTTGAATCCAGGAGATGGAGGTTACAGTGAGCTGAAATCATGCCACTGCATTCCAGCCTGTGGCCACAGAGCGAGACACCATCTCTAAAAATAATAATAATAACAATAATAGTAAATAAAAAAAGAGGGTGTCCACTGAGAGTTTTGGAAAGATTCTTATGTCTGCTTTGTGGATAATAAACTCTAGGAGGGCCCGAGTGGTCACAGGGAGACCATGGAGCAGGCTGGGGCAGCTCTCCTAGAACAAGCTGATAGTGGCTTAGATTTAGGCAGTTGCAATGGTGATGGAGAAAAAGAGCAAATCCAAGTTACTGGACTCAGAGATGCTGACTCATGCTAACCCTGGTTAGAGGGCCTGATGTATAAACCAGATACCAGTTGATTCATTTTTAAGGAGTGGTTTCACTGCCAGGCTAAGTGGATATTGCCTCATCTGGGCTAGGACACCCTCTCCCTGCAGGCCACCCGGATAAAGATCCACAGCTGAGAAGGCTGCTGAGTGCCCCTGGAAGGTGAGCTAGAGGAGCCAGAGGGTGGTTAGGATGTTGAGGAGCGTCAGACGCTGACAGTCTGCTGTGCCAGCCCCAGCCCAGGCAAGCATCCCTGGCCTCACTGGGTTCCTTTCCCCCAGACAGAGCAAGTACGGGCGCTGTCAGCATTTATTTCTCTGGCTGACCTTTCTCTTTTCTAATCCTGTGCATTAGGCCTTTCATATGTTAGTGTCATCAGTCTGGTCCTGCTGGCTGTCTCTTAGAAACATCTCTTTCTCCATTTCTCTATTTGTTGTGGGTGGACACTTCTGAACTCCCGTTCTCAGGCCCCTCCTCACTGCAGCTTCCCATTACTGCTGGTAATTATAGACCCTACGTCTCAGGCTTGTTTTATTGGGTGTATACCATGCTAAGTGCTTTTTTTTTTTTAGATGGAGTCTTGCTCTGTTGCCAGGCTGGAGCAGTGGTGTGATCTCGGCTCACTGCAACCTCTGACTCCCTGATTCAAGCCATTCTCCTGCCTCAGCCTCCCGAGTAGCTGGGACTACAGACACGTGCCACCATGCCCAGCTAATTTTTGTATTTTTGGTAGAGACAGGGTTTCACCATGTTGGCCAGGATTGTCTCCATCTCCTGACCTTGTGATCTGCCCGCCTCGGCCTCCCAAAGTGCTGGGATTACAGGCGTGAGCCACCACACCTGGCCGCTAAGAGCTTTCTCTGTGTTATTTTCCTAAATCTCCTTCACCATCCTGAGAGGGAGGGAGGAGTGTCTCTGTTTTATAAAACAGGCAACTCAGAGCCAGGCATGGTGGCTCACGCCTGTAATCCTAGCACTTTGGGAGACCAAGGCGAGTGGATCACAAGGTCAGGAGTTCGAGACCAGCCTGGCCAAGATGGTGAAACCCCGTCTCTACTAAAAATACAAAAATTAGCTGGCTGTGGGCACCTGTAATCCCAGTTACTAGGGAGGCTGAGGCAGGCGAAATCACTTGAACCCAGGAAGTGCAGGTTGCAGTAAGCTGAGATCGCTACACTCTAGCCTGGGTGACAGAGCAAGACTCTGTCTCAAAAAAACAAAACAAAAAAAACAGTGGCACCTCAGGCTCAGAAAAGTGAAGTCACTTGTCCAAGGTCACAGAGTGAGCAGGCATTGGCACTAGGCTTTGGATCTGGGTGTGCTTGACTCCAAAGCCTGTGCTGTGAACCACTGAGTCACAGGGCCACCTGCTCTACCTCTGTTCAAGAGGTCCGTGAATGACCGTGTGAAGTCTCTAGCCCTGGGCCTGGCTGGCAGCAACACTTAGTGATGGGAGCCCTGTCCTTCTCCTGCACGGAGATGCTTCTGACTCTGGCAAGGCTGCCTGCACCCTCCCAGCCCCGTCACTCCTCCCAAGCTCCAACCAGTCCCTCCCTCCAGGCTGTTTGGTGCTCACCTTTATAGGCTTCTCACTCTGAAGTGCCAGAACGTCAAGGTCTCCTCTCCATCCCCTGCCAGCCCCCTTCTTTCTATCTCTGGACATTTGCCCACATGGTGACTCAGCTCAAATGCTCTCTCTGCATCTTCTGTCAAAATGGCTCCCTTGGCCGGGCGCAATGGCTCAAGCCTGTAATCCCAGCACTTTGGGAGGCCGAGACGGGCGGATCACGAAGTCAGGAGATTGAGACCATCCTGGCTAACACGGTGAAACCCCGTCTCTACTAAAAAATACAAAAAACTAGCCGGGTGAGGTGGCGGGCGCATGTAGTCCCAGCTACTCGGGAGGCTGAGGCAGGAGAATGGTGTAAACCCGGGAGGCGGAGCTTGCAGTGAGCTGAGATCCGGCCACTGCACTCCAGACTGGGCAACAGAGCGAGACTCCATCTCTAAATAAATAAATAAATAAATAAATAAATAAATAAATAAATAGCTCCCTTTTTTCAACACCTAATTCCACCTTCACCCCCAATCTACCCTAGAAACTTCCTTTGGGAACTCCAGGCTACAGTCCAGATCACCAGGTCCCCAGACTCTGCTGAGAGGCTGAAACATAAATGGCAAATCTAAATCACCTCCTGCCTAAGTGTTTAGCAATTTCCTGGGTGAGCATCCTCCTCCCACGTTGCAGCCAGCTCCTCGGGGACCAGCACGTGCTTCCCTCCAGGGGCCACTACGGTGCCTGGCCCGGCCTAGCTGCACAGCAAGCTCAATCAGTCTGTGCTCACCTGGGCCTGGGCAGAACCATGCCTACGTGGCAGGTTATGTCAGAAGCCAGGGCCAGGCCCTCGGCTCCCTTTCTGTGGCCTAGTGAGAGAACCATGCTCTTTTCCTTGGATATGTGAAATAAAGATTTCATCATATATTTTTTTTAAAAGATGTTATTTTTGATTTATAAATTTTTAAAAGATTTAAACAGATTTTATCTCCTTCTCATACTGCCATACCAAGCCATGTGCATCAGAAAAATTTCTTTTTTGACCTCTAACTTAAACTCATTCAAGGAATCTCCAAGTATAGTAGCAAAACCAAAAACTACAGTTAAATAGAAGAAAAAATAATCTGTCTTCCTGCCACCCAGAAATAACTATAGTTAATACTTTGCTGAATTTTCCATATCTGTGCATGTGTATTCATTAACATAGAGTTAATCTGTACAAACTGTTATGTATCATGCTTTTATACTCAAATCTTTTCCATGATTTTTTACATTTTTTTCTTTAACTCTCTAGAGTGAATGAGCCATCATTTCTCTCAGTAGCCCCTGGCCATGGAATGCAGAGGTGGCTCCTGCCACGTCCTTGGTGTTCAGCCTGAGCCTGAGTGCTTTCTCCTTTGCGGGGTTCTGTTGGGGTTTGCTTGAGGCAGCCAAGTACAGTGGAGAGAAGGCAGACCTAGAGTTAGGATCTGGGGAGTCTGGAGGCTGGGGAGGGAGGAGAGTGGGCGGAGGAACCAGGGAAATCTGGTTTCTGAGGAAATGACTGTCAGTCGTCCTTTTTGCTCACAGGGTCTCACCTGTAAAGGAAGAGGAGTAGATTGAATTATCTCAAAAATTATCTCAAAAGGCATCCAGCTCCTCTCCTCTGTGGTTCTGGGAGCGCCGGACATTTGCTGCCAGCGGGCTCTGCTGGAGACCCAGCCAGAGGAAGACTGGGATATTTATTTAAGGTTGCTTTCCTGGCTATTTCAAGAAACCTCAGACCCAGGAAAAGTTCCGGGAGTATGAACTGAAATCAGATTGAGGCCATTGGAGAGGGAGGAGTGGAAGTATCTCTTCCACTGCCCGGGCCCACAAGTGGTCATGTGGATTCTGCATCTCACAGCAGAAAACACACAGATGAGTCTGTGGTTCCTTTTTTTTTTTTTCTTTTTTTCTTTTTAAGCAAAATTAAGCAGGCAGTTATTTTAAGAGTTCTTGTCTATAGGCCTTATCTGGCATTATGACCAGTATCCTTAAGTGCAGGCTCAGAAAAGATCCTGAGCCTGGCGCACAGGTATCATCATGTGGACCCTTCCAAGGCTGTGGGCTCCCCTAGAGCAGCTCTCATTGCTTTGTATCCTGGCCTGGAGTCAGCACTCATTGTCCTGTAAGTGACAGAGAGCCTTTATTTAACTGTGGCTTTAAGTTATGCCCATAAAGCACAGAGTAGTGGCTTGAGTGGAAAGCATTTCTGTGGGGGGAGGAGGTGATGGGGACCCAGGCCTTCCCTTCCTCCTCATCTTCCTTCTTAATAGTAGCATCAGTAACAACAAACCCTCTCATTTGTACTACGCGCCTCCACATACAAAGCGTTTCCCCCGTTTTCCACTCTGTGGGGGACTGAGGATGTTCAGGGTCCCAGAGCTCTCCTGTGCCTGAGTGGGGTGCTCAGGGTCCCTGGCTTTCTGTCCAGTGCTCTTGGCTTTGGGCTAGGCTGATGCTCACTGAGATGCTGGGAGAAAAACTGAAAAATGTGGCCGGGCGCGGTGGCTCAAGCCTGTAATCCCAGCACTTTGGGAGGCCGAGACGGGCAGATCACGAGGTCAGGAGATCGAGACCATCCTGGCTAACACGGTGAAACCCCGTCTCTACTAAAAATACAAAAAACTAGCCGGGCGAGGTGGCGGGCGCCTGTAGTCCCAGCTACTCCGGAGGCTGAGGCAGGAGAATGGCGTAAACCCGGGAGGCGGAGCTTGCAGTGAGCTGAGATCTGGCCACTGCACTCCAGCTCAGGCGACAGAGCAAGACTCCGTCTCAAAAAAAAAAAAAAAAAAAAAAA
>NC_045453.1:9004105-9143340 GCF_002776525.5 Piliocolobus tephrosceles
AAAAAAAAGAAAGAAAAACTGAAAAATGAAAAGGAAGTGTGGGGCAGGGGACCTGGAGCACATGGCTAGCCCAGGGTGGATGCTGTGTCTGTCTGTCTGTCTGTCTGTCTATCAGAGGCCTCCCATGATGGATGGTGCAGCGGAGAGGGCCTGCCAGGTCTAGCTTGAATCTCTCTCATGCAATATGATAGATTTAGAGGAAGGGCCCGGACTCAGGGGTGAGGGTTCCTGCTCATTTCTCTATTTCCCTGATTTTAGCTTCAAAGCTTTTTTTTGAGGATCTGTTGATTGGGGGCAGGAATGGTTGCATCTGATGCCCCTCCCCTCCCCTACATTTTAAAAAAGCCAACTCGTACGTTTAAAAAAGTACATCCATATATTTTATTTATTTATTTATTTATTTATTTATTTATTTATTTATTTATTTGTTTATTTATTATTTTTGAGACGGAGTCTTGCTCTATCACCCAGGCTGGAGTGCAGTGGCTCACTGAAACCTCTGCCTCCTGGGTTCAAGCGATTCTCCTGCTTCAGCCTCCTGAGTAGCTGGGATTACAGGCATGCATCACCACACCCAGCTAATTTTTGTATTTTTAGTAGAGATGAGGTTTCACCATGTTGGCCAGGCTGGTCTCGAACTCCTGACCTCAGGTGATTCACCTGCCTTGGCCTCCCAAAGTGCTGGGATTACAGGCATGAGCCACTGCTCCCAGCCTACATATGTATATTTTAAAAGATAAAAGTAGTTCCAAAGCATATAAAGTGAAAAATGAAGTTTTCTCTCTTATGTCACCCTGTTCCCAGGGATCTCTTTCATTTTCCTCTACCCACTTCTACCTTACCAACCTCTCTTAACAATTTGGTGAGTATCCTTTCAGACCTGTTACTAAATGCATGCAAACACAAACATATGTTGTTGAGGTTACTGTTTTCTTTTTCTTTTTTTTTTTTTTTGGTTGGAGAAGGAGTCTCGCTCTGTTGCCCAGGCTGGAGTGCAGTGGTGCAATCTCAGCTCACTGCAACCTCTGCCTCCCAGGTTCGAGTGATTCTCCTGCTTCAGCCTCCTGAGTAGCTGGGATTATAGACGTGTGCCAGCACACCAGGCTACCTTTTGTATTTTTACTAGAGATGAGGTTTCACCATGTTGGACAGGTTATCTCGAACTGCCGACCTCAGGTGATCCGGCCTCCCAAAGTGCTGAGATTACAGACATGAGCCACTGCACCTGGCCTGTTTTGTTTTTCAAATATAAAAATGAGACCATGCCATTCTCTCTCTTTCTCTCTTTCTCTTTCTGTAACTTGCTTATTCCAGCAGAATAGCTGGGCAATGGGTCCTTGACTCTCTGAAATCTCCTCATTTACTGCTGAAAGGGGAAAATGACAAGAATCGTTTATCCCAGAGAGCATTTCTCTACGTTGCTCATGTTTTGGATGAGTCCCAGGGAGGTGAAGTGACTGCCACATTTGTGGCCGACTTGGGGACTGAGCCTATTCTTTTGACTTTTACATCGTCAAGGCTGCACGTTTTTTTTTTTTCCCCTAAGTTTCATCCTGTCATTCTCTTTTTGGATCTATTCTGTGAAGTTACTAGGGCAGGAATTATTGAAGCTTGGGGCATGAAGAGGTGTGTCCAGCTTCAGCACTGGAAGTGTCTGGAACCCAGGGCTCTTTTGGTTAAATTCTGTGAATCCAGCTTTGCTGAGGAGCTACCAAGCGCCAGGTGAGGTGGCTGGAGAGACAGCCCGGTTTGGGCCCTGCCTAGCGGCGGTCACTGGCGGCCTCATGTGCTCCTGGCAGAGCGGGGCTCCCTGGAAGGACTCATCATCCTTACGAAAGGCCCAGAGATTAGAGTCCCTGAAGAGCTGCAGACACAGGGTGGGAGGGGTGCCTGTGACCTCAGCCACTAACCCCTCACCTCCCATGACCCTCCCTCCTCCCCACTTCCTCTGTCTCTCCCTCCCTCCTCCCTTTGCCCTGTGACTCTTTGTCCGTTTGCCTCCATCTGTCTCTCTCCGCATGTGGTTCCTGCCCCTCTCGCTGTTACACCATTGCTGTCCCTCCCTGTCACATGATCTCCTTCATGCCAATGCAGGCGTGCTGGTCACCATGACAACAGAGACAGGCCCTGACTCTGAGGTGAAGAAAGCTCAGGAGGAGGCCCCGCAGCAGCCCGAGGCCGCCGCCGCTGTGACCACTCCTGTGACCCCTGCAGGCCACGGCCACCCAGAGGCCAACTCCAATGAGAAGCATCCACCCCAGCAGGACACGCGGCCTGCTGAACAGGTGTGTGCACGAGAGCATGGGCGTCGCTTTCCTGCCCAGACCATCCTCCAGGTCCAGTTCTTAGGGCCCCAGTATTTTTTCAGGAGGGAGGAAAGAAGGAAACTAAGATTTATTAGTGACCCTTTTACATGCCAAGCACTGTGCTGGGAGCATTGTAGTTATTTTCTTTTTTTTTTTTGAGGCAGGTCTCACTCTGTTGCCCAGGCTGGAGTGCAGCCTCAATCTTCCAGGCTGAAGCAGTCCTCCCGCCTCAGCCTCCTGAGTAGCAGGGACAACAGGTGTGCATTACCACACCTGGCTAATTGTTTTCACTTTCTCTTTTTTTTTTGATTTGGAGTCTCGCCCTGTCACCCAGGTTGGAATGCAGTGGTGCCACTGCACTCTTGGTTCACTGCAACCTCTGCTGCCCAGGTTCAAGCAATTCTCCTGCCTCAGCCTCCTTAGTAACTGGGATTACAGACATGCACCACCATGCCTGGCTAATTTTTGTATTTTTAGTAGAGACAGGGTCTCACCATATTGGCCAGGCTGGTCTCAAATTCCTGAGCTCAGGTGATCCACCTGCCTCGGCCTCCCAAAGTGCTGGGATTACAGGTGTGAGCCACTGCGCCTGACCATAATTTTTTTTTTTTTTTTTTTTTTTTTAACTTTCAGTAGAGATGAGGTCTTGCTATGCTGCCTAGGCTGGTGTTGAACTCCTGGGCTCAAGTGATTCTCCCACCTTGGCCTCCCAAAGTGCTGGGATTACAGGTGTGAGCCACCACGTTTGGCCCATTGTGATCATTTTTAAATTTTATTCTCTCAAACTAAAGAGGGTAGCTACTAACTCCCCCATTTTACACTTGGGGAAACTGAGCACCAGCAAGATAAAGTGAGTTATCCAAAGTCACATTGCCATAAAGTAACAGAGGTGAAGTCAAATCTAGATCTGATTTTGAAGCCTGAGTTCTTTCCGTTTATTTTCCTACCCCTGAACCTGTCTGTTCTAGCTTGGCTAGCCCCATGTTCTAGCTTGGCCAGCCCCTAAAGCTACAACAGATTCACCTCATCATCTAATTAACACCTTCCTTAATTCACAACAGGCCTGGAGGGGGCAGGGACTTGGCCAATATCACTGAGGGCATCAGCAGTGGAGTTAGGGCCCGGGGCAGGGGGCGGGGGGGGGGCGGGTCTCTGGCCTTTCTCCTCTCCTTTAACTCAGTCCACAGCTCCCAGACTCCTGCTAGATCCAGTGACAGACAAAAAGAAGGAGACCAGATGGATGCTATGCTGAGTCACGCGCTGCTCTAGGGAGACAGGGCAGCTCTGGCCACTGGCTTTGGTTTCACGGGATGCTCCTGCCTCAGAGGATGCCTATGGCAGCAGTAGCCTGTCAGGAAGATGGGGACCCCTCACACAAGGCCACCCATTGTGCATGGAAGCCCTGGCTCTCCTTCTGCACACACCAGCCGTGACCCTAGTTGCCCTGTGGGTCTCAGACGGCAGCGACTCTCATTCTGGGGTTTGTCTTGGCCCCAGATGCGTCCATATTGCTTCTTCCTTATATGAAAGGCCATGGCTTAAAACTCACTGAGCAAACTGTTACCTTGCTTGGTCTTGCAGAGCCTAGACATGGAGGAGAAGGACTACAGTGAGGCCGATGGCCTGTCGGAGAGGACCACGCCCAGCAAGGCCCAGAAATCACCCCAGAAGATTGCCAAGAAATACAAGAGTGCCATCTGCCGGGTCACTCTGCTTGATGCCTCGGAGTATGAGTGTGAGGTGGAGGTAGGGGAGCACTGAGTGCCATATGTCCTGTCCCTGGTTGGCCAGCCTCAGGTCCAGGGCAGGCTCCTGTGTGTACCCAGCCTGGGCCAAACCAGAGGAGTCCTGGACCGGCCACAGCGTCCAGAGAGATGACCTGGCTCAGAGCTCCTTTGTACAGATGGTGGCACCAAAGCCTGGAGAGAGTGGTTATGGTTGCAAATAGAATTAGACGAGGTACAGGGCTGGCACCACGGGAAGATTTTACAGGGTGACTATACCTTGGCAAGGATGCCACCATGTAAGTAAGGGCTGATCTACAAATAGTAGACCTGGGAACTGGGCTCCCTTATTCACCCAGGAGAGACTGACATTTAAATTAAATCATTTTTATATACTGGGTGGAGAGAGGGCTCCTCCTTTCCTAGTGAATATCCCTGTCCAGGGTACCATCTCAAGTCTCCAGGACAAACTAGTCACCTGAGGGTTCTATAGCAAGCCCATCACCCCATCACAGGGAGCCGGCTCACTGGGAGGATGTCACCCAGGCCGTGTAGAAACCCTGCCCCATGGTGGTGACACAGCAGATGCCTCCTTCTGGGGTTGGCCCTCCTGGCCTCACATTTAGGTCTCCTTTTCCTGTATAGGTTCTGACTCCTGCCCTAATTCTGAGCTCTCACTGGCCCCCTCTGTGAGCCCTTAGAGGTTCTACCCCTGCCTAAGCAGCATTACTGGCCCTTCTCCGCATGTGTCAAAGAGCTCAGAGGGTGTCCTTGCTACTAAGATTTATAGGAGCTGTCCCCTTTTCTCCCCCATGCCCTGGTTTTAGGGGTGTGACTTACTCCTGAGTCCTGGGAGGCTGAGTCCCTCTACTCTACAGGGTTTTGTTTTGTTTTTATGTGTATGTATTTTTTCTTTTTTCTTTTTTTTCTTTTTTTGTTGAGACAGAGTCTTGCTCTGTTGCCCAGGCTGGAGTGCAGTGATGCAATCTCGGCTCACTGTGACCTCCACCTCCCAGATTCAAGCAGTTCTCCTGCTTCAGCCTCCTGAATAGCTGGGATTACAGGTGCCCACCACCACACCCAGCTAATTTTTGTATTTTTAATAGAGACAGGGTTTCACCATGTTGCCCAGGCTGGTCTCAAACTCCTGGCCTCAAGTGGTCTGCCTGCCTTGGCCTCCCAAAGTGCTGGGATTACAGGCATGAGCCACTGCACCTGACTGTGTATGTATTTTGTCTATAGAAAGATTTCACCTTCCCTGCTCCTGGGACAAAGGAAAGGGCTATCTTCTATGTCCTCTCTCCTACCGTGTTGGGCCCCAAGATGCCATTTCTGCCTGTCCTAGAAGTGCTTAAAGCGTTTGACTGAGGCCAGGTCCTCTCTCTGTGATGATCTCCAGGTTCAGGAATTCCTTGTCAGGCTTGGTCCTGAGGGTCCAGCCAGACCTTACAGGGGCCTCACTCCCTCTCTAGAGTCCCTGCTTCTTTGGGTGGTGACTGCCTCCTGTTCCCCTGCCCTGTGATCCCCTTATTGGTGCTCATCTTTACCCCTGTGGGTTTGGAGTGCACCCAGTCAGGTTCTTGGCTTCATCATTTTGAATGGTGTTTCAGAGAGGCCCAAGCCTAGCTCTACAGGAGTGGGAGGAACCTATCCGGCCCTAGCAATGGTTCTTCCAGCAGAAGCTGATGGAGGCCCCATAAGCCTCTGTGAAACCTCACTGGCTGTGGGGAAGGGAGTGGTGGGCTAGCCTGGGCTGCCCTGGATTTCACTCAGGGAAGGGAGGGTCACACTGTGACCCTGAGTCCCAAGCCCTCCCCTTCTCCCCCTGCCCGCTTCTGTCATATTCCAGGGGCTTCTTCTCTTCCTCTCACACCTAAAGCTTAGGACTTGGTTTTCTGCTCCTTCAGTCTAAGTTAGCCTCCTTCTCTTAATCACTAAAAAGGAAGGAGAAAGCCGTCACTTCCTATGCCTTCCACTTCAGCTTCTCCCCAAGCAAGCTCAAGGTCCAGAAACCCCCACCAGAACTTGGAAGAAGGCCATCAAGGAGCTGGCCATTGTTGTCACCCTCTTAGGACTCAGAGGGCAGAGCCAGGTGGGTGGCAGGAGTGCTGCATTCCTGTCCAGATGCCAAAAGGCCCTTGGGGTTTTTGAGTTGTCCTGGTGGAGCCTAGGGTATCTCCCAGCCTCACCCCGGGGTATACTTCAGCCTCACAGCTGTTCTGCTTCCCTCCTCAGAAACATGGCCGGGGTCAGGTGCTGTTTGACCTGGTCTGTGAACACCTCAACCTCCTAGAGAAGGACTACTTCGGCCTGACCTTCTGTGATGCCGACAGTCAGAAGGTACCTGGACTAGGGAGCAGGGTGGGGCCTGCACTTCCGTTAGGCCCCTGTAATCCTGGCCACCCCGCATGGCTTCCATTAGTGCTCAGATCACTAAGCATCTTCTGTTTGCATGTCCCCAAGGTTCAACCAGCCCTATCTACCCGCAGTTCCCTGTCTCAGCCATTTCTTGGTGACATACAGGTCACCCCCAGGTGGGAATTTGAAGAGCCCTGGTCTGGCTGCTAGAGTTGCTGGGGGAGCTTAGGAGCTCCCTGCCAGAGCCTCTCCCCCATCCTTGGGAGACTCTGAATTTCCTCCTTCCTGCCAGTCCCATTGCAGCTGTATCACCTGCTCACTAGAACTGCCTCAGGGCAGTGGCAGCTCCGGGACACTGGGTCCAAGCCTGGTAGTGAATCCTGGTCCCATTCCCCTCACCCCTTAGGCCCAAGAAAAAGGGACCAGGAGGCTTAGCCAAGGAAGGGCGTTGCCCACAAGGGGCTGCTGACCGGCCATTTCAAGATATTTCTCCCAGCCAAGTCAGGTTCTTTCCTGCATATTCCCTCTGAAGATCTCTGTCTTTTCTTTCAGAACTGGCTGGACCCCTCCAAGGAGATCAAGAAGCAGATCCGGAGTGAGTGGCTTGCTGTGGTTGGGGAGGTGAATGGGTGAGGGGATTCCAGGCCATGAGGACCTCCCTTGTACTGCTCTCTCCTCCTTTAGAAAGTGCATTCAGGCTGGGCGCCGTGGTTCACGCCTGTAATCCCAGCGCTTTGGGAGGCTGAGGCGGGCAGATCACTTGAGGTGAGGAGTGTGAGGAGTTTGAGACCATCCTAGCCAACATGGGAAAAGCATGTCTCTACTAAAAAAAATACAAACATTAGCTGGGCTTGGTGGTGAGTGCTTGTAATCCCAGCTACTTGGGAGGCTAAGGCACTGGGACTGCCTCAAGCGATTCTCTTGAACCCAGGAGGCAGAGGTTTCAGTGAGCTGAGATCACACCACTGCACTCCAGCCTGGGCAACAGAGCAAAACTTCATCTCAAAAAAAGAAAACAAAAAAAAAAAAAAAGAAAAGAAAGTGCATTCAGATCTACGAGTCCATGTACTCCACATGGCAGATCTTGGGGAGAAGCCAGAGCGGGAAGGGCAAGTCTAAGGCCCAGAGAAGAGAAACGACTGTGCAGAGTCACACAGCAAGTTAGCAGAGGAATCATAAATACATTCAGGATGTCAGCTCTAGAAGGGACCTGCAGAGCCGTCTAGGACAAAGGACAAGCAGATGGGCTGGAAACAGCCACCCTTCTGTCCGGGAATGGTGTAGATTTCAGTAGGCAACAACCCTTTTCTCAGAGGCCCAGAGAGAGGCAGTTATTACCTAAGGTCACAGAGCCAAATGTTGGCTGAGCCAGGTCTTGAGTCCTGGTCTGCCAACACCATCCTGTGCTATTTTCAAGGCCTGGGGTGAAGGCAGATGAGCAGGCCAACAACCTGTCCTTTCTGGCCTAGAGAAAGCATGTTGGGAGGGATGGGGCGGCTCCCAAATGGCAGAAGGGGGAGGTAGGGGGCCTCAGCAAGGCAGCCTGAGCAGTTGGAGACCTGGGGCCTCGAGGCGGAGATGCCTCCACCCAGGGCCCGTCCCCCTTGGCTGTGGTTGGTCTCTCCTGAACTCCCTGGTCCCCTGGCTGGAAAGCTGTAGCTGAGCCTGTTGCCATGACAGCGGGCAGCTGGGCCTTGGGATGCCAGCTGACTCTGCAGGAGGGGGCTCGAGGAATTCTTCCTGTAGGTTCTGTCAGTTGGAGACAAAGAGGCAGGCAAACAGACAGAGCGCACTCCTTAGGGGGCTGACGGATCCTCCGACTGGGCTTCAGGCTGTCCCCCAGGAGCCCCAGCCTGGCTGGGAGGCCTGTGTCTCATGACTTAAAGAGATTGGAACAGATAGATACAGGCAGCCGAGCGTGTGGTGTTTGGTCAGGACCAGGAGGTTGGGAATGACAGGCGGCTGGACCAAATGGTCAGGTCTCAGCATCACTCTCAAAGGTGGCCTGTAGCCCCTGCCAGCACAGCCCAGGCCTGGTGGATGTCACTCCTTGTAGCCATCCCAAGTCATCGAGTAATAGTCTTGATCCCTAGCAAGCACCTTATCCAGGAGAGCCACAGTCTCTGCCTCTACCCCTGTAACTTCCAGCCATTCATCCTCATCCTACCTTCTGGTGCCCCAGTAGAGCAATGTTTTGCCCTCTGTGACAGCACCTCAGCCTTCTGAAGGTGGTGCCGTTGGTCCTTGTGGCCTGGGCTTCAGAGTTGGGTGTATCTCCTCCCAAACCTCAGTGCACCTGGGGCGAGGTAGGGCAAAGTAGGGCACCTGGGGCAAGCTCTCCACCTCTCCGGGTCCCTGCTTCTCCTTGGCCAGTGGATTAGTAGTTCCTGCCTCATGAAGTGGGGGCGACAGTTCAATGACATAGGTATGGACAGCACCAAGCACATAGTAGGTGCTCAGTAGCTGTTTTCTTCTTGCTTCCCTGAGGCAATCTGGTGTGATGGTTAAGCAACCAGACGCTGAGGCCAGACTGCCTGGATTTGAATGTTAACTCCATCTGCTTCTGGTGTTGACTGTGCCTCGGTTTCCTCCTCTGTAAAGCAGGGTAATGCTAGTACTTATATTTACGTTGTGAGGATTAAATGAGTATTACATGTAGAATGGTACCTGCACACGGTAGCACCCAGTATGCAATTAGCTATTATTATTTATTATTATTATTGATTATTACCATTATTATTCCTGAGGTAGGAATTCCTGAGACTTATTATTCCTTGAAGGTGCTTTTTCCAAGGAGTTGGTGTGGTCAGGTGCCTGGGCTCTGGGGCCAGATGGCCAGAGTTAGGATCCCCATTTTCTACCACTGACTAGCTGAGTGACCCTGAGAGAGTGACTTAACCTCTCAGAATTCATCTATAAAAAAGAAAGTCAACTTCAGGATGATTATGGAGATCGAACCCCATACATGTGCATAAAGTTCTTAGCAAGCGCAGTGACTGGCATCTAGTAAAAGTTTGAGACGTGACATCTGTATGGTGCAGATAGTGGTTACCGCAGAGATAAGGATGGTAGTGGTGATGTGATGTGACCTCCAGCGGTCCATGACCACAGCCCTGCCCTGGATGGGCCTCACTTTCTCATTTTGTCAGGGGCCATTTTGAGCCTGAAACCTGAAATTCCCAGGAGTGGTCTGACCATTGTTGTGGATATGTAGACTTTCGCTAATTTTGTCCAGTACCTCACACCTACCTGCCTTCATCCCCTCTCAAGTGGCTACCCCTTCTCTGGGCTTGCAGAGCTTGCTTCCAGCTATAACCTCAGCCTTTATTCCCCTGTGTATCTTCTTAGATGTGTACCATTGGTTTTTCACATCTAAGTGTGGAGGTTAGCATTTATCCCCCTAAAATATCCCTTTGTTACATTTAGCTCATTATATTTGCCTTTTGGGTCTTATTTATAATTCAATCCTGTCATCTGAGATGGAGTCAACATGATACAGGGCAGAGTTTTCCAACGTGTGTTCTGAGAAACATTAATCTTGCAGGATGCTTTGTAAAATATGGGTACAACAGATCAAATCATTTTTGGAAATTCTTGAATGCATGTTCCCCTCAGAGAGCTGCAATGCACAGTAGCAGGGCGAGGGCTCTGACAAGTCCAAATTTAAGAAACCTGTTTAATGTGGTATTATTTAGACTTTTTTCTTATCATTGACATACGATGACCCAGACTAGGGTATAGACCAAGGAGCCAGATGGCCTGGGTTTGAACCTCAGCATTGCCGCTTCCAAGTGGGGTGACCTTGGGCTGACTGCTTTACTGCCTGGGCCTCAGTATCTTCATCTATAAAATGGAGCTAATCATAGGACTTACTTATGGGGTTGTGGTGAGGTTTACTGAAGTAATGTTTGTAAAGTAATTAACAGTGTGTCTGGCATGCAGTGTCAGTTTTCTTTCTTTCTACCTTCCTTCCTACTGCTAGCTCACAAGTCTCTTAACCTGGGCCTCAGTTTGCTAATCTGTCAAATGGGAGTAATGTTCCAGCCTTCCTGATTGGATTGTCCTGAGATTACAGATAGGAGAAGACTTTGAAAAACTGCCCATAGGATGGTGCATCTGGACCACCCAATGGGGTGATAGGGCCTCGCTGATCTCTCTCCCATCTCCTCTCAGGTAGCCCCTGGAACTTTGCCTTCACAGTCAAGTTCTACCCACCTGATCCTGCCCAGCTGACAGAAGACATCACAAGGTGAGGGCTGTGGAGGGAGAGGCAGGTGTGCTGGCTGTGTGGGACTATGGATGAGGGCTCCTGGCCCTGGGGACACAGGCAGTATGTGATAGCAGCTGCAAATGCAGTCTCCTCCAAGGTCAGGCAGACAGCATCAACACAGGAAGCCGACTCATTGTAAGAAACACAGTGATGCAAGCACAGTGGTCAGTGGCAGCTGACCCTTGACGTCAGAGGAAGAGGTATCACAGGGAGCTGTGGGGCCCCTTGTAGAGAGGACAGAAGCCACCTAAAACAGTTGCTGTTCCCCTCCGGGCCATCACTGTCATGTAGGAATTGGGCCTGATTGTTGGAATGAACCTAGAGATTAAAGAATAAAAACCACAGTTTCTAAATGTTGGCAACAAATGCAAACTTTAAAACAACATAGCATGGGCCATCTATGCATGGGACATACCAAACCCATGTGAAGGCTGCTGTGCTGGGTGAGCCACCAGTTTGCAGCATTGGGAATATGGAGGGAGTAGAATGGGATGCCTTTGAACGTGGGACTTTGGTCTGCATGCCACTCTGTGCACAGGTCAGGCACATGGAAGTCAAGTGGGGCTTGGGACTCCCCACAGTGAAATGAGTGCAAAGCATCCTTCGGAATGGGAGCTTCTGTGGGGTTACCCATCTCTGGAAACCAGAACAGGGGGAAACCCTTCTCTTAAGCCCTTTCCAAAGAGGTAGTCTTACTTCATGATATCCTGGGGCTGTGTCATCCAGGTGATGGGCCTTTTACTCCCAACAGAAGATATGGGCTTGGAGTTCCCCTATAGCAGGGGAGGGGCTCCTAAGCCGGCTCCTCTCTCCCATTGGGTCCCTCCTTCACTTTCATGTCGATTGCCTGTTTGCCAGGCCATCGACCAAGGTCAAGATGCTGACTCTGGCCTTGGGAGATAAGACAGATGTTCCTGGAACAGATCAGGCCTGGGCTTTGGCGTCATTAGTCCTAGTTCTGAGCCCTGAGGCCAGGTGCGGGCTAATGTGGCAGCCTCAGGATCTAAAACTCCATTCCCAAGTGGACTGTGTGGGTTAGGCCAGCATAGCTTCCATCCCCCTGGTCTTACTTCTCCTGTTTGTGCCAGACCCTGGGCACTGTGCTTCCAGGAACACCAGGAAGGAAGTTAGGCCTGCCTAACACAGATGGCCCTAGGAGATGGGTGCTATAGCAGCTGATTTCGCCAAAAATAGTTAGGCCTGAAATAAACTGGTCAAAATGACAAATTGATTGAAATGAAAGATTGGTCAGAATATTTGGCAGTGATTTCTGAATTTTGAGACTTTTGAATAGAATGCCCATAAGCCTGTACTTGGTGCCAGTGATGTTTGAGCTGCTGATTCTGAGTCTATGCCTTGGCCCTGGGCGCACACTGAGGTTGCACATACTTTTTGCCAGGACTTCAGTTCTGACTGTGAAATAATGTCACAGAGTAGTAAGAATTATATTAAGTAAAAGGCACTTAAAAGAAAAAAGGCCAGATGTGGTGGCTCACACCTATAATCCCAGCACTTTGGGAGACAATGGCAGGAAGATTGCTTGAGACCAGAGTTTGAGACCAGTCTGGGCAACATGGCGAAACCCTGTCTCCACCAAAAATACAAAAATTAGCTGGGCGTGGGGCACGTGGCTGTAATCCCAGCTACTCAGGAGGCTGAGGCAGGAGAATTGCTTGAACCTGGGAGGCGGAGGTTGCAGTGAGCTGAGATTGTGCCACCGCACTCCAGCCTGGGTGACAGAGTGAGACTCCATCTCAAAAAAAGAAAAAGAAAAAAGAAATAGGCAATTGAAAAAAATGGTGAAACATAACAAAAATGGACAGGGAAGCATCACTGGCTAAAAATGAAACATTTTTTTTTAATACATAGTAACCAAAAAAGCAATAAAAATGGTTTTAAATGGTTCTAAAATTGTAAAATCGTCCAAGTGTGCATAAAAGTTATAAAAAATCATGGCCTGGTAGTTGGAAATGTTCCTTTAAACCAATTTGTTTTCAGACAATTTACTTAGAGCTGGAGGCAAAATAAGAAAGTTTTGGGAAAGCATTGGCAAGCAGGTTCATCCGGGCAATGGAATACAGTGTGGAAGTTAAAATGAATGGGGCAGAGTTACATGTGCTGACATGGGAGGGCTCTAAGGCCTGGGTATGAAAAAGTGAGCTGTTAGAATCAGAGGCAGCATTTGATGCCATTTACAGGTAAGAAACACCCATAAATCAAAACCACATGCATTTCTGGTCATCAAGAGGAAATTTAGAGTCACCTCTAAAGTGTGCATTTTTTCCTCAATATGAATACAGTATATTACTTGTATAATTAAAACTACATGACATTTTGTAATGGCCAAACCAGCAAAGTAGTCCTATTTAGCTTGAAATTGAGTTAGAAATTGAAAATGCTCTCATAATAGAAAACAAATCCCTCAAATTTAGAAATGCACAAAAATGCTTAAAGCCATGTGAAATGTTGCAAAACCATCTCACAAGACATACCCAGACTGTCAACATATGAAGCGCCAGTGTCTACAAACATCCTTTTCTGCTGAGCTGTGTTCTGTTTGGTTCTGATGGACAGCTGTGTTTGGGGGATCTAGGGAGGAGTAGGGCCCTGTGCCCATGCTGGCTCTCTCCTATCTCCAGATACTACCTGTGCCTGCAGCTGCGGGCAGACATCATCACGGGCCGGCTGCCCTGCTCCTTTGTCACGCATGCCCTACTGGGCTCCTACGCCGTGCAGGCCGAACTGGGTGACTATGATGCTGAGGAGCATGTGGGCAACTATGTCAGCGAGCTCCGCTTCGCCCCTAACCAGACCCGGGAGCTGGAGGAGAGGATCATGGAGCTGCATAAGACATATAGGTAAGAGGGTGCCAGCCAGGGCCTTCTGTGGCTCCTTGGCCAGTGGGAGCCTTCCTTGCAGGCCTGAATGTCCTAGGCCGCTGCATACTGTGCTGTTTGTACCCCACCTGGCTCTGCCCCTAACTTGAGGTATACCTGAGAGCAAATCATCTCTGTAAATAGGAACGATAGTGACTGGCTGTATGGCCTTGATGACCTTTTGGGACCCAAGTTTCTTAAACTCTCCTATAGGTATGATAATTCCCTGTCCTTGGCCTCTGAGAATCAGTTTATCTGCCAACTAGAGATAATAATAGCTACTGTGTCTCTAAGTAAGTGTCCTGGTGTCTAGATCTTGGTGTAGAGTTCAAAAGTTTGGACCCAAAAGCCAGCCTGCTAGGGTTCCTATACTGGCTCTGCCACTTTCTAACCAGGGGATCTCAGGAAGGTCATTTCACTTCCTATGCTTTGCTTTCCTCATCTGTTCAAGGTGGATGCTGTTAAACCCACCTTGGAGGATTGTTGGGAAGCCTAAATAGCACATATTAAAGGCACACTGCATGTTGGCTGTTAGTGTTGCTGTCTGTGGATCGAGGAGTTGAATAGTTGATTGTGCAGGGGAAAGTACCTTGTTCCAGCAGTTGGATGATGATTAACTAGTGTGACTATAGGCTGGTTATTTAACCTCTCTAAGCCCAATTTTTCACCTACATATGCACGAAGTTAGATTATCAGTGTCTCTCAACTATTGGCATTTGGGGCAGGAGAATTCATTGTGCAGAATGTTCAGCATCCCTGGGACCTGGTAAATGCTCCTAACACCTTCTCGGTCATTGTAACAACCCAGATACTCCCACTTTGCCATTGCTTCTGTACAGGTTCCCCTGGAGAGGAACCCTCAGAATGAAATGATTTGTAGGGTCCTTTTAAGCTGGAAGTATTTGGGACTGTAAGTCCAGGATTGTTATGGGGACTCAGTATAATTAATAATGTGAAGGTTCATTATAAACTGTAAAGTGCTGCACCCAGGGAAAGGAGTATGGTGATATTGTCTCATTACTATTGAGGATGGAGGGAATTAGGAGGCTCTTGTTCTGTGGGCTTCATCTGGAGAGGAGGGCCAGGGCCAGATGTGGAGTGACCGTGTATGTGGGGAAGAGCCTGCTGGGGTGTGATGAATACTAGGTCAAGGGTGGCAAATGCTGTCTCTGAGAATCACACACTAACTCTGCTTGGTTAATAGTGACTGCTGTGATGTTGTGTTGAGTAGGACACTGATTCCTTACAATGCCCAGGTTAGCAATGTCCACCTGGGCATAGGAACAGGGAGTAGTGGCCTGCCTGCCATCTATTTGTCATCCCTGTTCTAGATAGCAAGACATCTTAGGATTTGCAAGAGTCATAATAATTCAGAGAACGATGTTCAGATCGATGTGGGCTGGAGAAATACTAACAGCTGTGCCTACAGCTCTTTGGACCTAAAGCACACTGACATCTCATGTCCAGGTATCCTACACAGCAGCCCAGAAGTAGACAGGTCACAGAAAACTGAGGCCTGGAGGATATACAAGCCCTGTAATGAAGTGATTAGGAGCATAAACTCTGAAGTCACACAAATCCTGACTCTTCTCCTTCATAGCAGTGTGGCCTTGGACAAGTTACTTAATGTCTCTGTGCCGGTTTTCTGTTCTGTAAAATGAGAAGAATAATAATACCTATCTTACAGAGTTGTTACGAGGATTCAGTGAGTTAATATGTGTAAAGTGCTTAGAACAGTAACCAGCACATAGTACTCAATAAATGTTTGCTCTGACTAAGTATAAAATGTAGTCCAAGTTTCCTGGCAGCCAAAGCAAAGAAGGAACTTGATTAATTACATAGCTCTTCTTTTTGGAAAGGAGAATGTGCACCTGTTCCTTAGGAGAGATTAAGTGGCTTCTGATACTAAATTCTGCAAGAAATATCCCATGTGGGTAATAATTTAGGAGCCCTTGGGTGGTTATAATGAACAGTGTCCTTAACAATGGTTTTATGGTCATGGAAAAGTAGAATTTATAGCTCACAGTCAATTCAGTGGCAGAATGAGGCAAAAATCCTGACTCCCAGCTCAGCCCTTGTATGCTCCCTGGACTAACAAGACTGGACTTGAGCTTTGGCAGAAGATGGGGGTTGGGTGGGCTGAAGTGGGAGTTGGGGTATACCCTCCTGCTCTGAGGACAGAGGGAAAGGATTAGGGTGAGGCTCAGCATATTTGACTTCACAGAATCATGGGTTCTGATGGTGGCCACCTTTGGCCAGCAGGACTCAAGCCTGGGCCTTTCCCTTGGTCACCTGTGATCACTTTCTTTCCCTAAGGGGGATGACCCCAGGAGAAGCAGAAATCCACTTCTTAGAGAACGCCAAGAAGCTTTCCATGTATGGAGTAGACCTGCACCATGCCAAGGTACCACTGGCTTCCTGGGTTCCCCTAGTGTCTGGGTGGTGCCTCCAAAGAACTATCAGGCTTTTCCCTAGGGCTTGGTGTGCCAGACCCTGTGTTACCTCCAACTTGAAACCTTTTCTGTTCTCATTCTCATTCCTCGAAGTTCCATAACCTTTTATTTTCTCATGATCTGTATCCTTTTCTCCATGTATTTTATTTATGAACCTGTTTGAGCTCCCGCTAGATTGGGAGCATTGTGAGGGAAAGACGTAGGCCTTAGTTTATTTCTGTATTCCTAGCACCTGGCACATAGCCTGGCACAAAGTATGTGCCACTAAATGCTTGCTGGGTGAATGTATGATTGAGTGATTGACAGAGCAAATGATCAGACAAGTGAGTGGGTGAATAAATACCTAAATGGAAGAGTGAATGACTGAATGACTATGGGAGGGATTGGTCAGTGGGACTCCATCATGGAGGCTCTAACCCTGCTCCTGAGAGCTCATTACAAGCAGTGCACAGGGCGGTGTGTTCGGGGTGGGTGGCAGGCTGTCCCCAGGCATGGACCCCGGGCCTTCCATTCCATGGTCTCTTCTCATGCAGGACTCTGAGGGCATCGACATTATGTTAGGCGTCTGTGCCAATGGCCTGCTTATCTACCGGGACCGGCTGAGAATCAACCGCTTTGCCTGGCCCAAGATCCTCAAGATCTCCTATAAAAGGAGTAACTTCTATATCAAGATCCGGCCTGGGGAGGTGAGCCTGCCTTGGGACCTTGGGAAACCCTCCTCCTCACCAGAATCAACTAGAAAGGAGTGAACCCTGGCAGCCGGGCCTGGACTGCCAACACACACACACACATACACACACACACACACAGAGAGAGAGAGAGAGAGAGAGAGAGAAGAGAGAAGAGCCTAAATAAAAGTATAACTGGCCGGGCGTGGTGGCTTACACCTGTAATCCCAAAACTTTGGGAGGCCAAGATGGGCAGATCACAAGGTCAGGAGATCAAGACTACCCTGGTTAACATGGTGAAACCCCATCTCTACTAAAAAATTAAAAAAAAATTAGCCGGGCGTGCTGGTGGACGCGTGTAGTCCCAGCTACTTGAGAGGCTGAGGCAGGAGAATGGCGTGAACCCGGGCGGCAGAGCTTGCAGTGGGCTGAGATCGCACCACTGCACTCTAGCCTGGGTGACAGAGCGAGACTCTGTCTCAATAAATAAATAAATAAATAAATAAATAAATAAATAAATAAATAAATAAAAATAAAAAATAAAAGTATCACCACATACAGCCAGGTGCGGTGGCTCACACCTGTAATCCCAGCACTTTAGAAGGTCGAGGTGGGTGGATCACATGAGGTCAGAAGTTTGAGACCAGCCTGGCCAACATGGTGAAACCCCATCTCTACTAAAAATACAAAATTAGCTGGCACTGTACTCCAGCCTGGGCGAGCAAGACCCTGTCCCAAAAAAAAAAAAAAAAAAAAAGGGAGGGAAAAATAAAAACAGAAGAAGAAGTATAACCACATACATTCAGGTCACACAGATAAATGAATATATGTCTGTGTAAAGTTCATGTATTTACTTATATGTTGTAAGTATGGAAGTTTGTACACATTCTAAGACACACAGACTCGACTATACATACAACACACACAAATGCAAACATGTATATGTCTGCACCTCTTTTCCTTCAATTCCCCACATCTCACCCATCAAAAAGCCCTTTTGGTCATAACGTCTGCTTCTCTTCCTCTCTGTCACACCCTCCTCCAGCAGCCCCCATCTTTCACCTGTGCCTATGAGGGCCTTCTCACTGCCCCTCTGCCCTCCCTCGCCCCTGGTGCTCATCAGGCCATTTTCCTCATAGCTGCCAGAGAGATCTTAAAACGTCCCTTAAATCAGATCATGGCAAGCCCACTCCCCCTTCCCACCCACACCCTTGCTTACACCTTTCAGGAACTGTCTTTAACTCTTGAGCTAAACTCCAAACTCCTTCCATGGCCACCTATCTCTCCCACCTATCCCTTGCCACACTGCCCCACACCTAAGGTGCTTTAGCCTCTTTGGCCTTGAGATCTTTGAATAAGTCAAGCTCTTTCCTGACTGGGTGCTTCGCATTTGATGTTTCCTGTACCTGAAAGTGTCTCCCTGTCTTGCTTCTCACATAGCTGGTTCCTTCCCATTCTTCAAATGTCAGCTCAAGATCACCTAAATCTAGGTCTAGAGGGGATCCCCTGCTCTTCCTTAGATGGCAGGAGCCCCCATGCCTTCCCAGTTCTGCCATACCACATATCTGCCTTCATTTCCCCTGATCAGTGTCTGCAATTATCTTGTTTGCTCATTTATTGTTAGAGGCCCCCCTACCCCCACTAGAATCTTCTACCTTGATCTCCATGTATCTCTAGTGTTTAGCGCTGGACCCGTCACAGAGTTAGGGCTCTGTCACCGTTATTGATTCAGTGAATGAACAGGCCAAAGTCACAGATGCCTGAGAAGAGTTCAGAAAGGATGACTCACGTCTATAATCCCAGCATTTTGGGAGGCTGAGGTGGGAGGATTGCTTGAGCCCAGGAGTTGGAGACCAGTCTAGGCAACATAATGAGACCCATTCTCTACAAAAAATTAGCCAGTGTGGTGTTGTCTGACTGTAGTCCCAGCTACTTGGGAGGCTGAGCAGGAGGATCTCTTGAGTTCAAGGTTACAGTGAGCTATGATCGGCCACCGCACTCCACCCTGGGTAAATGATCGAGACCCCGTGTCTCAAGAAAACATTAAACAAATAAAATAAAAACACAAAGAATGGTCTAGTGGCGAGAGTGAGCTCAGGCCCTGCCTCTAACCTGCCCTTCTTGGTTTTCCAGTATGAGCAATTTGAGAGCACAATTGGCTTTAAACTCCCAAACCACCGGTCAGCCAAGAGACTGTGGAAGGTCTGCATCGAGCATCACACATTCTTCCGGTGAGCCTGACCTTGGATGGGGTAATGGGGATGGGGTAGAGACCATGTGTATGGAGGGGAGCAGGGGAGGAGTTAGTGAGAACGCTGGGAATGTCCTCCTCCCTTTTCCCCAAGTCCCTCCCTTCCTGGGCCACTTTGAATTGTCGTAGTTGGTGGGGTAGTGGGATGAAAGGCCAGATGTGGTCTAACCTTGGGCCTGGCAGTACAGGTTTGATTCCCCCTCCCCTGCATCCCTCTGCTGCAGGCTGGTGTCCCCTGAGCCCCCACCCAAGGGCTTCCTGGTGATGGGCTCCAAGTTCCGGTACAGTGGCAGGACCCAGGCACAGACCCGCCAGGCCAGTGCCCTCATTGACCGGCCTGCACCCTTCTTTGAGCGTTCTTCCAGCAAACGGTACACCATGTCCCGCAGCCTTGATGGAGGTATGGCCCAAACTGGAGGGCTGGGGGGAATGGTCTTTAGAGGGAAGTGGGAGAGTGGGCATGCCGGGTTCTGCAGAATGAGCAGGAAAATGGTAGACGCATCCCAAGTTCATCTGCACCAGGCTGGCCCCTCAAGACCAGTGCTGTCCCTGGGCAGCTCTTGGTGGCTTAGTCCCAACCTAGAGCTCACTTCCACTTGAGATGTGACACTACCACTCTCTGGATTTCCCACAACTTCCCTGAGTTGTGGTCTTTTGGGGTCCCAGGTTCAGCCATATGATTTGGGCCACCTACCCAAGAAGCTTAGCAATCCACTGGTCATCATCATACTAGGGGAATGGTGTCTTGTGACTGTAGTGTGGAGCTGATGATGCCTTGTCTGCTGGGAGGCCAGGGCATCGTTCTTGGTCATTCTTTTGGTTTTACTGGGCTCTGGGCTGATTGACAATCTAACCACATGGCACTCTCCACTGTCTCCATTTCTGTTGGGCTGATGGGTGCCCTTAACATCAATGAAAACTGGCCCTATATAGTCCTGTAGCAAGCAGACAGGGCTTAAAATGTGGTGCACAAACCACGTCTCATCAGAGTCGCCTGTGAGATTGTCAAACACAAAAATTCCCAGGTTCTGCCCCAGACCTACTAAATCAGCATCCTTCAGGGCCCAAGTCTCTTCCCAGGATGTACACACTCGAGTTTGTATGTGATGTTCAGAAGTCACATGGGACACTGGGGAAATTCAGAATTACGCAGATCTGAGTTCAAATCTCGGCCTTGACAGTCACTGTGGGCTGTTCTCTGAACACCGGACGTGGTTCATAAATATCTGAATGAATGGATGGGTGACCTTAAGCAACTTATGTAACCCCCTGAGCCTGTTTCCTCTTCTACAAAATAAATATTACCTATTTTGCTGTGTTCTAGGGAAAACTAAATGAGATCATGCCTAGAAAATATTCTGTGGCATATAGTAGCACCTTAAGAAATTTTACCCATTTTTATTGTTGTTAGGTTTGTAGAGAGTGGCTTAAAGGTGGGAAGTGGGGGCTGAGCGTGGTGGCTCATGCCTGTAATCCCAGCACTTTGGGAGGCCAAGGTGGGCAGATCACCTGAGGTCAGGAGTTCGAGACCAGCCTAACCAATATGATGAAACCCCCGTCTCTACTAAAAATACAAAAATTAGCCGGGCGTGGTGGCATGCGCCCGTAATCTCAGCTACTCAGGAGGCTGAAATAGGAGAATTGCTTGGACCCCAGAGGAGGAGGTTGCAGTAAGCTGAGATCAAACTGTTGCACTCCAGCCTGGGCAACAAAGCGAGACTCCACCTCAAAAAAAAAAAAAAAAAAAAGGCCAGGCACAATGGCTCACTCCTGTAATCCCAACACTTCAAGAGGCCAAGGGGGGTGGATCATGAGGTCAAGAGATCAAGACCATCTAGGCCAACATGGTGAAACCCCATCTGTACTAAAAATACAAAGATCAGCTGGGTATGGTGGCAGGCACCTGTAGTCTCAGCTACTTGGGAGGCTGAGGCAGGAGAATCACTTGAACCTGAGAGGCGGAGGTTGCAGTGAGCCGAGATTGTACCACTGCACTCTAGCCTGGCGATAGAGCGAGACTCCATCTCAAAAAAAAAAAAAAAAGTGGGAAGTAGGGACTTGGGTGGGGAAACTGTAGATGCTCCCAGAACACCTTGGGGCAGGCCTCCAGGCAAGTTAGTTCTACTTATATTTTCTGAGTATTATATGTGTGTCAGGCCTTGTGTTGGGTCCTGGGTATAGTATTTAGAGTGAATAGGTTTGGCCCTTCCCTTTGAGGAGCTCGTAGAATAGCAGGTTTGTAAGCATTTGTTGTGGTTCAAGCAATGGGAGAAGCATGTGTAGAATGTAGAGCAGCTGTGAGGAGGCAGGAATTAAGTTTAGAAGGGGCAGAAAGGGCTCTGCAGAAAGGGTGCTAACTGGGCAGGGTTTTGAAGGATACCTAGGAGTTTGCCAGGTGATCAAGAAAGTCTGATACTTTTTCTGGTATACGAAAGTGAGACCTGTCTCAGGACTCCTGTGCATGTTTGAAAGATGTATAGTTCTGCTAGGGTTTGTCTGAGGCTGAAGAAGCTCCTTCTTCTCCTTGGGTAGACAGAGGATAGAAAACTGGGGTTTATGCAAAGGGAAAGGTCCCTCCCCTGTAGCTTCCATTACTATGTCAGGGGCCAAACGAAGCCCAGATTCTGGCAGGCAGCAGAGGTTAGCCTGGAGCTAGTGAAGCTCATCAGAGAGGAACAGAAGCATGGAGTCTAAGCCAGGAGGCCTCAGTCCCTATCCCAACTCACCAAGATGTCACCAGTGGGATATTTCCCCCTTGACGTCTCCAGTCATCCTCTGTAAAATGGGGATAAGTCAGTCCCATTCCAGCCATCAACACAGGGTATTGTGTAAATCAAATGAAATATATGCATAAATGCGTACTTTGCAAAGTGAGTGTATATGAATAGAAAGGATAATTATCCTCTTTTTAAAATCTAGGCCAACCCCAAGGATAATCTGAGCTCTGGTTATTTTAAACCCGTGTTTTTCAGCCTATTTTCCACCAAGACACAATCCATGGGCATAGTCAGATTATGCCCAATGCCTGATGCAAAGTCTAGTTCCACCCCTTCCTTTCCTATTCAGAAAAGCATTTTGGAATACCAGTGAGTGAGAAAGGTGTTATTGCAGGGATCTCCCTGAATTCTTCCTAATTTATAAAGAAGGTAAATTAGTTGCAAACTTAAGACTTTAGCTTTCACTAGTAAAGCTAATCTCACAATATTTGTGTGTTGCTAAATAATGATCAGGTGAGTATTCAACCACAACCACCACAACCAAAACAGCAACATTTATGGGCTGCCATTGATGGAAGGCTCACTCTGTGCTAGCCACTCTTCCATAAGTACTTATATACATTAGCTTGTTCATTCTTCACCTCCTCTTTCTAGAGCAGGCACTGCTTCTAGATAAGGCAACCAAGACCCAGAAATATTGTGTAATTTACCCAAGGTCATACAGTCAAGAAGAGATGGATTTGAGATTTGAACCCAGGTTCTAGTGCTGTAGAAACCAGGAAGGAGTCCTGGGCTGGGAGGCAGGTCTGCCACTTACCGGCCATGTGACTGGTACTACTTCACACCTCTGGGCAACGGGTGAGGGGTGTGGAAGAATTGGCTCCACTCCAGGCGTGGTTGGGCAGGGCCAGGCTGATCCTCTGTTCTCCGGGAGGGGTCTCACATGGTTGCCCGGCTATCTCCACCCACTTCAGCAGAGTTCTCCCGCCCAGCCTCTGTCAGTGAGAACCACGATGCTGGGCCTGATGGTGACAAGCGGGAGGAGGATGGCGAGTCTGGGGGGCGACGGTCAGAGGCCGAGGAAGGAGAGGTCAGGACTCCAACCAAGATCAAGGAGCTAAAGGTAGGAGCCTGGCTTTCTCGTACCCTCTGCCCTGGGGATCAGGAGGCTGACCTGAGGTCTACCCTTGGCCTTGGCCTTCATATGCCCCCAGCTGTTGCCAAGCACCCTTGCTATGGAGTCCACCATGGGCAGGGCCTTGCCTTTGGGTCATCTCTCAATACCTGGCCCTTGCTGGGATGGGGTGGGCGTGGGGGTGGGCATGCTGCCTGCCCTGTACTCTCCCCAGCTTTGCCCTACTTTTCCAGAGGGCCACTCTGTCCCTTAAAGGACTCAGGCCTCCTTTTGCACACTCTTAATTTGCCCCTTTGACTGGGATCTGGATCTGCACTGCTCTCTTCCCCCTCAGAGCATGACCGGGTGTCACCAACAGCTCTCAGGAGTGTGAGGTTCAAGTGTGTCCCCTTCCTACTTCCCCATGCCCCACTCAGGTGCACACACACTCCCAGTATCTGTGTGTACATGCTCATGCAGGAGTGCATGACCTCAGCCTCACACGCATTTAATAACATATGTATGCACCCGTCACCCTTAGATCCACGCACACCGATGTGTAAACAACATGCACACACACAGCTGTGTGCACGCACAGGCCAGGGAGAGCTTCCTCTTGGTGTAGTTGTTCAGCAGGTTTCTTTCCATCTCCCTTGTGAGCACAGGGCCTTGAACATGCTCCCACTGACAGCAAGAGACAGGAAACTCCTTTCTCATATCCCACCTGCCCAGTGTGGCTCTGCCCACTTGGCTTCTAGTTGCCTTCTCTGCCTTCCTGGGACAACGCCCTGCTTCACGCCTGCACCTTCTTCTGACTATCTCACTGCCCTGCTGGTGGCCCACCCAGCTGCCCTGGCCTCCACTTGGTCGAGTGTGAGTGCTCTGGGCTCCTTGCTGGACCAAGCCCATCGTGGCATCTCTAATCCATCTGCTCTACTGACCCTGCTGCTTTCTTTCCCTCCTACCACATCCCACTAGCCGGAGCAGGAAACCACGCCGAGACACAAGCAGGAGGTACTGCATGCGACCTGTCCCTCCCTACCCAGCCTTTCCTATCCCCAGCTCATTTGTCACCATCCCACAGTCCATCCCAGGCTCACTTCCCTGGCACCATCTCAGCTTCAACTTCATCTCTGGTCCCGAGCCATCGCCCTCTGCAGCCGCCCTTGCTCCCCACTCCGCCACCCACTAAGCTTATCTCTCTAGCTCCCTTCTTAGACTCTCCTAGCCAATTGGCCATCTCTCCCTCCTTCCTCAGCCCTCCCACCCTCTCCCTAGCTCACCCGGTCCTCCATACTTGCAGCTCACCTGCTGACCATCCCACCTGCACCACCAGCTCTTTCAGGCCATTCTGTGCTTTCATATAGCTCATCTCCCCCCACCCACCCCTTCCCTAGATTCATCTCCTCCCCGACAGCACTGTTTGGTCTCGCCTCCATCTCATCTGTGTCCCCTGTGTCCTCACCCCAAGCTTCTTTTTGTATCTATTGGCAGCCAGATGTGGGAGTGGGGATTGTGGTGGGGAGGGAGGCACCTCAGAGCACATCTGCATCTGCCCCAACTCCAGTCCGACACCTCCCCCAGGCAGGGTTGACTACTGCTCAACTCTGGCAAAAACCTCCTCCTCTTCTCTTCCTTTCCTTGTCTTCTTCCCATTTGTTGCTTCCCCCAAATTATTCCTCCCATGTTAACCACTTCTTGTCTCTCACACAGTCACTAACTCTTTATCTGAACTTTAACTGCAAGAGAAGTGGGTTTATTCTTGGGCTGCCAAGGGAAAGGGCCAGAGACTGGGACATAAGAAGAGCCTTACCTTGGAGTCCTGAGATCTGGGTTTCAACCCCACTTCTGCCACCAACTCTTTGAAGGTCTTGGGAAATTCCCCCTAGACCCCAGTCCCCTGTCTGTACAGCAAAGCATTCAGACTAGGTTTCTCCAATGCCCTTAACCTTTAAGGATCCCAGGATCCCACTGCTTCCTGTAGCCTTCAAGGACATGACACACCCATGGAGGCAGTGGGGCAGGTTTGGAATGGAAGATGACAAGCCACATCTCAGGTTGGGACTCACTACCCATTGCAGCCCAAACCTCCTCCCTGTGCAAATGCCATCAGGTTTGACTTCTCAGACAGCCATTGTCCCGAGGGCAGCTCAGTTTGGGAAGGGAACAGACAAATGTCTGGAGGGAAAGCAGGAGCCTCACTGGGATTGGTTTCCTTCCTGAGATAGCTTAGGAGTCAGCCATAGTGGATCCTTGGGTACCAGAGATGAGCCCAGGGGAAGATTCTAGCTTTGTCCAAGGGTAAGCTTACCTTCCAGCGGTTCTTCCAGAATTACCTGATCTGACTTTAATAAGCTGAGATTGTCCATTTCTTGTCCTGAATTGAGTTAACATGAATTTTTAAACAGTCTTACAGATAAGGGTCCTTGGGCTGCCAGCCACCACTTTGCCCCAGAAGTAGCCAGATAAACAGCTTTGGCAGGTCCCTGCCAGCTCCTGCACAAAGCTCGTCCTCCCTTGACCTAAGGAGATGACTCTGTCATGCTACACTAACTTGAGCACAGACTTGGTAGTTTAATGGGGAACACTACCTGTATAGTTAGAATCCTACAACTCCAGCTATACTTGGCTCAATTCTTATGTCCAGCCGTGGGACTTACCATTCTTCTTCCTGGTCTCTAATTCTCCTAATCTTCCCGAACACTCTACAGCATTCTAGTTTCTCTATCTGGCTATATCTCACCCTGTCTGCTATTGGTGAGTCAGTACCTGAAAGTTATCTGGAAGGTCCAGGGTGGTTGGGGAAGGTAGTGGCCCATCACAGAGGAGACTAGACTCCCCTGGTCTCTAGTGTGGGAGCTTGGCCATTTTTCTGGATGTCCCTGGCTTGAGGAGGATCTGTACTGTGGGCCTCCCCAGGGCCTGAGCAGTTGTGCATGTTGGGCTAGGAGGGGCCCAGACTGGACATCCTGCTAAGTATAGTGGCCCAAGTCTTGGCCAGAAAGTGGACACTGGGATCCAGGAGGGATCTAGGACGCCCCTGAATGAGCCAGAGCAGCCCAGTGAACAGGATTAGTGAGTTATTATAGCTCTCTGGCAGTTGCTGCCTGTTATGCTGTGGTTGTAACCAGAGGGAAATCACCTCTGTGACTAAGACTGGGCTTGTAGCACCAAAGGGAACTCACCCAGACTTGTGGGCTTTGGGTAGAGTTTGGCTGTTCAGAGGCTGTAGAGCCAGGCAAGGGAGAAGCAAAGGTGGCTTGACTAGACGTCTCCTCTTTTTCATCTTCAGTGCTCTGTGCCTTGGGATATACACCTGTTGGGGTAGTTCTCCTTGCCCTGGTTGGCCTCTGGGGCTGCCATGAGGGCGACACAGGTCAGAGTGGGAATCACGTTGCTGGTGGAGGGTGGTGATGGTGACTGCTGCCATCATCCCTGCACCCTGCATCCCCCACTTGGAGCTGTTCCCCTAACACCGCCACCCTCTCCATCTATCCCTAGTTCTTAGACAAGCCAGAGGACGTCTTGCTGAAGCACCAGGCCAGCATCAATGAGCTCAAGAGGACCCTGAAGGAGCCCAACAGCAAACTCATCCATCGGGATCGAGACTGGGAACGGGAGCGCAGGCTGCCCTCCTCCCCTGCCTCCCCCTCCCCCAAGGGCACCCCTGAGAAAGCCAATGAGGTAGGTGTCACCCTGAACCCCTCGATAGGGGCCTTGGGTAAAGAAGCATTGGGTTGCTACGTCTTGACTTACATTCATCCTCCACACCAGTATGCTTCCCCCATTGCTGCTTAGGGGCTGGTGGGGATGGAGAGGGTGGTAGGTTAGGCTGAGGGAGATGAATTCACTAAATCTTGGAATCCTGGGTCCTGGAGACTAACTTAAAACATGAAAAACTCAAGACTCATGGAAGCTTGGTGTACTTCCCTTCCATCAGCCCGAGTATAATGGGGAAGGGGTGCTGGTTAGAAATGCAGGTTTCAGGGCCCCAGCCCCGACCTACTGAAGCAGATATTTGAACTCAGTGCTGGCATCGGCATTTGGACAAGTGCTTGCCGAGGCTTTTCATGTGCACTACATTTTGAGAATCCCAATAGCTCTATCCAGAACTAGACCCTGTTGTGCCTATTGTGAAAACATGGATTGGGGAGTGGTCCCTCCTGAAAGGGGCTTCGGAGCCCACTGGAGGGGAATGGGCCCATCACAGAAATCAGACCTGCTTCTGAGGCTTCAGAAAAGGATCTCACATGACCTGCCTTTCTGAGTGGAAAGCGTGGGGTGTTTTCTCGATTGAAGAAGAGATGAAGTTAGGATTTGGGGAAGCCCTGCATTTAGACTCTCAAGTCCGTATTTTTAGCCCTTGCTAAATCTTGGCGATATTTACCCCAGTTTATACTTAGGTGTTTTCTCCCTGAAGCTATTGCTTACTGGTCTGAAATCCAATTGTGGTGTATACTTACACTGCCTGGGTTTAAATTCCGGCTCCGCTGCCTGCTAGCTGGATGACTTTGGGCTTGTTACTTAACTTCTCTGAGACTCATTGGGTAGAGATAATAAAAGCGCCTACTTCATGGGGATGTTGTAAGGATTAAACAAGATAACGCACATAGAGGGAGTAGCAGAGTACCTCCATGTGCAGTGTGAGTTATTGTTTCACTTGAGAGTTCCCGACTTTTCCACAGAGGAGGTTAACTTCAAATCAGGATAAAGAAAGTATGTTTCAATCCAAAGTGTTGAAGTCAAGCATACTAATTTAACTAGAGGCATTCACAGATGACTTTTCTTTAACAAATAAAATTCCCCTTTCCTAAATAAAATAAAAGTTGAAAGGGCCCTGGGAACCTGATCAGAACCTTCATTTTACAGATAGGGCCACTGAGACCCAGAAAGAGGAAGGACTTATTCAGTGTCATAGCTGATGGAAGAGGAGCCAGAACCCAATTTTCTTGTGACCCAGGCTATTGTATTTGCTATTAAATCACAGCTGCCTAGGAGCAAGACCAAATCACATAAAGACCAGGTAGAGAGTCAATTGTATGTGTGCTGCCTTCTAATGCTTTGAAAATTGGTGATGCACCCATGATCTAATTAGCAGAGCATTTTATTGGATCAGTGCTACCCATGGCCTGAACCTGCCAGATAACAGACGGCTTTGTCTAGTAAGGCATAAGTCCAGAGAGAGCTACTGGGTTGGCTTTCTGGTTGGTGAGTCACAGAATTAGGGATGCTTTGGGGGCCTTTAAGGCTGGCGCCGTGAAAGAATGGCAGACCTCTGCATCCACGAAGGGCCTCTGTTTGCCTCTGGCACAAGCAAGACCCTGGACTGGGTGGCGGGGGCTGGTCTAGTGAGCCAGTGAACAGCACCCCCTTCTGCCCTTCAGTGTGGCCTCTAATCAGTCCTGATGTGGGCTGGCCAGGCTTAGCCTGGCTGTGGGTGAGGTGGAATGCAGAGGCTACTGAAAGAGTGAGTCTCCAGAAGAGAAGGGGAAGATGAGCCCTGGGAAGTGGGGTCTAGAGCTCTGGAGTGTCTCAGTGTAGCCTGGTGTAGGGTGTGCCCCACCTGCTGGTGATAGCTGGAACTGCTAGAAGATGGGTCTTACTAAAAGGTAGAATCTGCTCCACCTCCCAGCCCCGCTCAGCCCCAAGAAGTATAGTCCACTGCTGGAAAGAACTATGGTCCAGGAGCTCACCCTGGAGCTATGGACCATTCAGAACTGGCTTACAGGCTCCCGTGGCATTTAGGGGCCTTTGAAGATTTGGGAGATGGGGAGGTGCCATAGACAAGGATTGACTGGGTCCTTGGGTGAGTAACTTCCCCTTTCTGAGCCTCATTGCCTAGTCCATTTTGGAGGACCAAAATTGTCATTCCATAGGGTAGTTGGGAAAGTGGAGTGAAATAATGAATATAAAAGCACTTTCTCAACTGGAAGGTGCTGGGCAGTCATGGGGCTATTGCTGATGGTGACTAGAATCCCTGATGCCAAAACCAGCTTTGTGGGGGGGTATCCTGAAGATGCCCATGTCATCCAGAATTCCTAGCAGCCTCCTCATATATTGTTGGGCCTCACCTGGGCCAAGGGGAAAACAGTGGGAACTTTAACTGTTCCCATTTGCTAAACCTAAGGTTCAATGTTTAAAGGGGGTTGTAATCCAAACTGCAGGATTGAACCATAGCCTAAGCCAGAGACATCCAGGGAAGCCCTGGAGCCAGGTCTAAAAGGTATGGCTCCAACATCTCTGAATGAGAATGGGCAGGGCAGTGGGGAAGGGCACTGGGGCTGACTGTAGGTCTCCCTCCCTTAAGTAGCTCAGAAGGGCAGTCCCTCCCTAGCTCACCCCACAGAGTGGCTACTCCCTGACCTAATCCACAAATCCTAAAGATGTGGGACTTAAAAAGCTGGGCTATTTATGGACTTTGTGTGTGTGTGTGTGTCTCTCTCCTACTTTTTCTCTCTCCCTCTCTTCCTGTCTCTGTCTCTCCTTCCCTTCCTCCCTCTTCCCCTTTCCTCTGGCTCTGGGCCTCCCCTGCAGTCCCAGAGGACCCAGGACATCTCTCAGCAGGACTTGGCACCTGAGCCTGGAGCAGCCGCAGGCTTGGAAGTGTTCACTCAGAAAAGCCTCGCAGCATCTCCTGAGGTTACTGTCTTCACCTTCCTGTGCCCCTTCCTCCTGCCCACCTAGAACCACCCTCTGTGGTCTTAAGAAAACCCTTTCTCTGGGGTGAGGGGAATGTACCAGATTCTGCCAAGCAGATGGAAGCAATGGGTAACCCATGTTGTCCCCATGCTGTGATAAGGAAATGTCCCCATCCCAGAGATCCATAAAGGGCCAGCCCCTCCCTCATCCCTTGTTTCTGAGGAGAGACAGGACTGCAACCATTCTGGGAAGACAGAACAGCCTGCATTGCCTTGGCCTTGAAGGAGAGGCAGGAATGATCTCCCTCTTTCAGGCCCTGGTAAGACAGGCGACTCTAGAGGCAGGCTTTGACTTCTATGCTAAGATCAGGGGTCATGGCACCCAGATGCCTTCTGCCTTAAGGTCTTGTCTCTGTTCAGAAGCCTGAATAAAGTCTAGCAGTGGCTAGTTAGGGCACGATATTCTAGCCATCTCCTGCCTGCATCTTCTCTGAACTCCCTTGGAGCTTGGGCCCATCAAAGAGGCAGGCAAAAGCGGACATCTTTCTCTAAGGAGTATCCTTAGGGTTGTAAAGAGATTGGTCAGGCAAGTGTTTGAAATGAGGCGACCATTGCTTCTATGCCCAGGGTGGGAGCAAGTGGAGGGCTTTTTGAAATTCCTGTGGCCCTGCATGGATGCTAGGCATAGAATCCAGGCCCAGGCAGGAGGCTGCACTCCCTCCTCTGCTGGGATTTCATGGACTCTCAGGGTTGGAAGGTATTGAGTGATCATCTGGGCAGAGCTGTCTTCCCCGATACCTGCCGCTCCTCTGTTGGCATATGCTCTCCTCTGAGGGCCTGTACCTTTCTCCGTTCTCAGAGAAAACTTCCGTGCTGCTGCAAACATGCTGGAACTTTAAGAAAGACATACATGAGCTACATAAGTGATAAAACATAAATCATACTTCTACTCTATGCATTTTTCTCTATCTAAAAATAAAAACAAAACTATCTGCACACTCTCTTGAGGGAAATCGGACAGGAGTCAACAGCATACCAAGGACAGGGCCAGAGAGATGTCCTGGACACAGAGATGCTCCTGTGACCAAGGACAGGTGCCTGTTTGGGGAGCAGAGCCCACAACCTGCACCCCACGCCCCCATCATTCTCCTGGTAATGTCCATCCAGCCTCTTCCACAGCGGGTACTTTTGCTGTCCTTGGCGGCAGCCCATTAACTATTGGGAAGTTTCCGTGTTGAATTAAAACCTGCCCTTTCAAATCAGCAGCCTGTAGGCCACATTCTGCCCGCTGGTGCCCACTGCCGCTCTGCATCCTCCTCCAGGCCAGCCCTTCAGAGACTTGAACACCTCCCCTTCCCTAGAACACTTCACTCTCTTCGCAGTTTCTCCCAGGACATGGTTTCTGGAGGGCCCCTTATCCTGAACCCCCTCCTCTTATAAAGGGCAGGCCTAGCTGGGCATGGTGGTTCACGCCTGTAATCCCAGCACTTTGGGAGACTGAGTTGGGCGGATCACCTGAGGTCAGGAGTTCAAGACCCACCTGGCCAAGATGGTGAAACCCCGTCTCTACTAAAAATACAAATAATAATAATAACAGTAACAATAATAATAATAAGCTGGGCATGGTGGTGCGTGCCTGTAATCCCAGCTACTGGGGAGGCTGAGGCAGGAGAATCACTTGAACCTGGGAGATGGCTGTGTCAGTGAGTCAAGGTCATGCCACTGCACTGCAGCCTGGACGACAGAACAAAACTCCGGTCTCAAAAACAAAACAAAACAAAACAAAAAAGTCAGGCCCCAAAATGTGACCCAGAGCTCCAGGAGGGGCCTGAACAGCCTGGAGTCAGGGGAACAGCCAGGCTGGAGAGTTTCCTGTCTGTGCCTTGAATGGCTGCAGGGCTGTGGCTACCTGGGGCTACTGTAACATTATCCCATCTTGTGATTCGGGTTAGAATGACTTTCACGCCAACCCCTCGGGCCAGGGGTATGGCTCCACCCGTGCTTTCGTTCTGTGGAAGTTTTTCTCTTTTTGTTCAGTCTTCTTTTCCTCTTCAGGATCCTACGTTTTACTTTGTCCCCCGCTGCTCAGTATGTGATCTTGCGCATGGCCTCTCCCCTCTGGGATACCATTTCCCCTTCTGAAATAAGGATAATGATATCACAAGTTGCCATTTGGATTAAATTTAATAACTTAGACAAAGGGCTGGCATTGCCTGGCACATAGTAACTAACAATCACTATACATTTCCCCTTTCTTCCTGCAGTCTTATTTTTCATTCTCTGCCAGCACCTGCTCCACTCACTCTTGCTTATCTAGCCTAGTTGCTAGTTAGAATTGGGGTAGGAATGTCCCAGAAGGAGGCTCATTGACTAGCTTTGGCCATTATTACCAGGCAGATGATGTCAGTACAGCTGTAATGGAGGCAGCTGGAGGAACCTGCTTCTCAAGGAAATGAGCAAAGGGACCTAGCTTCCATAGGCTCTCAAAGCACGTCCCTTTGGGATGGTTCAGGAGCTGTGGTCCTGAAAGCTTAATGACCTGAAGTAAAAGCTCAGAAACCCACCCCAGACTTTACCTAGACCTTTCCCCCTTCCTTTTATCTCGCTTTCCCGTGGACAAGATTATTTTAATGGGTTCTGATTCCCTGACAATCAGAGAGATTTTCTCAAAACACAGTGGGGAACACAGAGTTTATGATGCTCTCTTGGGCCTTCAAAATTTTTCAGATCTTATGGGATCTGACAGACTCCTCACCAAGTCATAACCTGAAAAGAAGCCCAAGATCATAAAAACCTTCACCCTCCTGCTGCCAGGGGCAGTTTTGGGCACGTCTCCCTGTGGAGGTGGTCATGGTAGGGTGGAGAGGACACACTTCACAGAACTTGGTGTCAGAGACTGAGTTTGAGGCCTGCCTTTCCACTTGCTCCCTGTATGGCCTTGGGCAAGATGCTTCTCCAGGTCTCAGTTTTCATATCTGTATCATGGAGGGGCTCTAGTTGGGGCAGTGATTTCAAAGGAGGGAGGTACCTCAGGGCACTAAGGCCGCCCACACCCCCAGTTTTACCAGGGCAGCTCTGTATTTCTGTCACATAGTGGACTTCCATTAAAATTTTGTGGGAAGGATCCTGTGGCCACAAGATGAAAAACCCAGTTACCTTCCTGCTTTTCTAACCATCCTAGAAGTCCATCATCCCCTCCCAGGCATTGTTTGAAGAACTCTTGGCGGGAGGTAGAGGCTATTGGGAGATGGCCTAACAGTGCTGCGATCTGGTGCTTTTTTTTTTTTTTTTTTTTTTTTTGAGATGGAATTTTGTTCTTGTTGCCAGGCTGGAGTGCAATGGTGCAATCTTGGCTCACCGCAACCTCTGCCCCACAGATTCAACCAATTCTCCTGCCTCAGCCTCCCAAAGTGCTGGGATTACAGGCATAAGCCACTGCGCCCAGCCTTTTTTTTTTTCAGATGGAGTCTCTGTCACCAGGCTGGAGTGCAGTGGCACATTCTCGGCTCACTGCAACCTCCGCCTCCTGGGTTCAAGCAATTCTCCTGCCTCAGCCTCCCAAGTTGCTGGGATTACAGGTGTGTGCCACCATGTCCAGCTAATTTTTTGTATTTTTAGTAGAGATGGGGTTTCACCATGTTGGCCAGAATGGTCTTGATCTCTTGATCTCATGATCCGCCAACCTCAACCTACCAAAGTGCTGGGATTATAGGCGTGAGCCACCACTCTGGCCTCTGGTGCTTTTGATGCACGATGATGCTTGGATCTTTGCCTCTCTCCCTTCCTTGATGCATTCTATTCAGTCCTTTTCTGCTCTTTATATGGGTTTTGTTAGAATTAGAATGGGCCCTGGTATTTGTTTCTTTTGAGTTGAACCCCACAGCGTTCAAGCTGTTTAAGCCATTGTGGTGCCTGGCACTAACCTGGCCATGTGGTATCTCCACGACTACTCTGCTTTCTTCCCAGAAGCCCTCGTAGAAAGGTTTGATTTCAGGCTGTGACCTGTGAAACTTAACGCATCCCTTCAACTTGCCGTTAGATCACAGTTGGCACCTATATTCCGTGGTTGTAAAATAAGTTAGCAAAGATCTCCAGCCTCAAAAATCAGGCTTTCTGTTCCTGACTCTATCCTCTACTAACAGTGACCTTGCACAAGTCACTGACCTTCTCTAGACCTGTTTCCTCACTTACACAATATGGAGATGAGACTGGATAACATCGTAAGAGTACTTTTGACTCTAACATTCAAAGATTCCATGTGATGGAAACGACTTTCCCCTCTGACGATGGCAGTTATGTTATTAAAAGAGGAAGAGGAAGGGTCCTGGCCCATCCATGGATCTCCGTTTCCCCATGGCTGATATGGGGGAGGGCATAAGACCCCATCCCATTTTGTCAAGTTGGGGGCAGTGGTTGAGGAAAATTGGTCAATAATTTATCAAGCACCTGATGGGAAGAGGGACCTTGATGAGAATGGCTGGCACATCATGCCTTCCTCTCCCCAGCCAGTTCTGGGGATGTGCTGTCCCAAAGTCAAACATTTCAGTGGTAGATTGGTCCCCTCTAACAAAGGGAAAAACTCACCCATTCTTTAGGTGCCTGATATTTCATGTTAACTCTTCTTGCTCCAATTGAAACACAGGGTTCAGAGCATTGGGTATTTATAGAAAGACAGTACACTAGGCCAGAAGAGCTCGGTCTCCTAAAAGTGACCACCATGCATCAGGAAGAAAGGCAGACAGGCCTTGCTGGTATCCTTGCCGACGGCAGACTCTCCAAGGTAGACGTTTTGGTGGACAAGTTCAAAGTGGAAGTGGCCACAGAAGAAATGGTGGGAACCAGAAGAGCAAACACCCAGCAACGAGGAAAAATGATTGCAAGTCCTGAAGACTTTGAGTCAGTGGGGGAGGAAAGCCCCTGGATCAGGGAAAGCCCAGGAGGGGCTGCCCTGTCTTCTGGCCGCACATTGACAGAAAAGCTCCTCAAGGGCTCCAAGCTCAGGGCAGACACCAGAGAGGCAATCATCAGGAACCGCTGCATGTCACATGGTCAGCCGGAGGGCCAGACAGAGCTGAGGAAGGGGCTGGAGGAGCCCCACACTTGTGGGAGACCCACTGCTTCAGGGACCAGGCCAGCAGAGGTGGACGTCCTCTCTCCAGCCTCCGACAAGGGAGGACTCCAGTCGTTTCTATTGGATCCAGCCCATGCAGAAGCTAGAGCTGAGTCGAGTGATGAAACTGATACCTCCTTTGCAGAGAGGAGCTTCTATTTAAACTATGAAGAAAAAGACTCAGAAGACCAAGTTCTCCCTCCACCCCTGGAGGAGAGACAAGGGCGCCTGGATGCCCCTCCTGGAGGTGAGCCCAGGCCGGCGCTAAATTCCTCAGACCTGAGGGTTTCTGCTGCTGTTTCCAGCAGGAGCAAGGACGAAGCCCACATGGCTTCCCTAGAGGAAGGGGCAGAGACCCCCAAGAACCAAGGAGGACCTGGTGACCTGAAGGGACCTACTGCAGGACAAGCATTTGCTGAAGGCTGGGAAGATGCCCAGTGGGGAGTGGAAGGAGAGTTTCCCCACCCAACAGCTAGCGCAACCCGAGAGGAAGGGGCCCCTGTGAGTGGAGATTTGCTGGGAAAGGCTGAGGAAAGTCCCACAGAGGAACTGAAGAAACACCCTCCTCACAGAGGATGCGGTGTGCGTCCCGAACCCCAGACCTGCGCCCTCCCTCAGGCCATCCCTCTGAATGTCAGGAAGCCAGCCAAACCAGGCAGAGGCAACTTCCCGCCCAAAGAGAGGGGAGTGGTTCCCATCCAGAAAGGAGGGGCTGAGCTGAAGGACCGTGAGGCCTCAGCATTTCTTCACATGGAGGTGATCATCCCCCTGCCGGCCTCCCCTGGTCACTCTGAGGGCCTGGCAGCTCTGGAGGAAGCTTCTCCAAGCCCAACCTCCCATGGGTCAGGGGAGCCTTCGGAGCTCAGGGAGCCCTTTCTTAGACATGTCCATCTTTTGAAAGCCAGCCCAGAGTCCAAGGACCAAGTAGGGTTTGTGGTGTCCTCTGCCACAGGAAGTGAGCGCAGGCCTCCTTCCATCACCAGCAGAAAGCCCAGAGTAGTCCCTGAAGAAGCTGAGGGGCGCGTACCTCTGGGGTTGGGGTTCCCTCCAGTTCCCTCCCTCTCTGGAAAGAGGGAGATGACCTCTTTCCAGGCGGGGGTCCAAGAGGGCTCCATAGAAGATATTAGCAAGACCTCAGTGGCCAATAAAATTCGGATATTTGAGACCCATGGAGCTGAAACTCGCCGAACAAGCGAGGGTGAAGCAAGGGCCCTTCCAAATGACTTGTCTTCAGAGGCCCCCGCGGGACAGGCAGAGCAGCAGTGGAGTACGCTCTCAGACCTGGGCTTCACCCAACTCCAGCCCCCAGGGGACTTTGCTAGCTCCAAAGCCACACATTCTACAGTGATGCCTCTGGCTACCAGACACTTCAGGGAGGACACTTCTGCATCCTACCAGGAAGCACGCACAGAACTAGAGCCCGTGTCCCCCGATTCGGGCTGTGAAACCACACTGGCAGAAGCTACTGGAACTGGGGTAACTGGCCGCGTGAGCCCCCACCCCCACCGCTGCTCCCCACCCATGGGGGCTGGCCGCATGCTCTGTAGTTTTTAGAAGCATGTTTCAGTGGCCCCTCGTCATTACTGCAATCAGAGGCTGCTTATCCATCCCTGTGAGTTTTTTCCCTAAATGGGCCTGGGTGTAGCTCAGGCTGAATGATGGGCTTCTCTGCTTGGCCCATGTTAGCTTGGCCACAAAGACCCTCAGCTTTTGGTGTGACCTGGTGCCCAGAGGGTCACACAACCCCCATGGAGAAGGTGGCGCCATCACCAGCAAATGACACACCTGCTTTGCCTTGCCGCTCCTACCCGCTGGGTTCCTGCCTACCTTGCTTGGCTTGTCCAGCGATCTTTCTTCATCCTTTCCCATCCCTGGTTCTCCCGCTGGGAAAACTGACAGTCCAGAGGTTTCCATCCTTCGCTTCTGGTTCCCTCTCAGTCCCAGTGCCAAGTTTCTTTCTGCCTCCTTAAGACTAACTGTCTTCTCTAATCCAGAACAAATCCGGAGATGTGGTCAGGGAAGAGAAGCACTCCACCAACTTAGCAGCCAACACCCCTGGGAAGGGGGGGCGCCTGAGATTCACCAGCCCCTTGGGCCCTCAGGTCTCTGTAGCCCCTCTGTGCCCTGATGACCCGGTCACCTTCACCTGGCCAGGATGCATCACCGCCTTAGGTTCCCACCTGCTGTGGCAGCACCTCTTGTGCTGCTCAACTCTGGCTTGTCTGGAATGTCTCCTTCACACCTCTCAACCTTCCAGAAACTGGCTAAATGGAGGCTCGCTTAGCAAGTGAATGTCTAAGCCCACTGAATCCCTAGAACCAGAAGCCAAGTTCTTTACAAATCTTTCATGGGTATTAGGTTGGTCTTTAAAAAGGATGTCATGAACCAGCCAAAAATGTGTGTGTGGTGTTTAATCCCTGACAGGCCAGTTGAGAGGTATGTATGTCGGACAAGAGTTGCTGGTTCCCCGAGGCACTGCCTTGGCCCGCTGTTGTCAATTACACTGATGGGACCATAGCCTCTACTCTCTGACCTGCCCGTGGTCTACTCATGGAGCTCAGGGTAGAGCCAGCGTAGCACTCAGCTCCCAAGAAGCTCGTGCCCAAAAGGCCTGACCCCAAATTGCTCTTCTCTCTAGTAGATGCTGACTCCCCCGGAGACTCAGTGGAATTGACAAACATGTTGGCTTCCTCTTTTGTTCCTCAAAGCTCTTGGCTCCAACCTCTCTGCCTTCCCTTCCTGGGTCTCCCTGAATCCCTGGATCTCCCTCCTTAGTTTCTGTTTCTCAACACCCGCCTGCACGGATGGGCCTGGGGTCCGGGCTTCCATCCCTGCCGTTCGTGCAATGCTGCTTCCAATAAGCTCCCAGATCCAATACCCTTGGATGGAGCCTCCTGTCCAGGACTCACTGGCAGGACATTTGCTTTGTACTTGCTTGTGCCATCAGTGTGAGACCCTCAGAAAGGGGCATCTCCACTCTTGAGTCGTTTTTGGTTTTTTTAAGCTTGTTATGATTTCAAGGAACCTTTCCTGGGGTGTTTTTCGTTTCCTGGTCTGCTCTTCCATTCGGGATGTCAACACAGCCCCGAGATTTCTCCTGACATTCACCATCTTGATTTCTCTTTCTCTCTCTCTCCCCACCCCACATCCCCATTCGTTTGATTTTATCTGGCCATAGAGAGCAGGGCTGAGGGAGGGCTCCGAGGAGAAAGTCAAACCACCACGTCCCCGGGCCCCAGAGAGTGACACAGGCGATGAGGACCAAGAGCAGGAGAGGGACACGGTGTTCCTGAAGGACAACCACCTGGCCATTGAGCGCAAGTGCTCCAGCATCACGGTCAGCTCTACGTCCAGCCTGGAGGCTGAGGTGGACTTCACGGTCATTGGTGACTACCACGGCAGCGCCTTCGAAGACTTCTCCCGCAGCCTGCCTGAGCTCGACCGGGACAAAAGCGACTCAGACACTGAGGGCCTGGTGTTCTCCCGGGATCTTAACAAGGGGGCCACCAGCCAGGATGATGAGTCTGGGGGCATTGAGGACAGCCCGGATCGAGGGGCCTGCTCCACTCCGGATATGCCCCAGTTTGAGGTACAGTGGAGCTTCCTCAAGAGCTGGGCCCGCTGGGCACCGCATGCTCACAGGGCCCCGGACTACCTGTGAGAAGACCGAGCACCCAGCCTGCAGCCTGAAGCTCTGTCTCGTGTTGCATGACTGCCCCTCCTCAGAACAGCATGGTTCTGTGCTCGCATGTTTGCCATCTCGGTTTACCCCTAACACGCGCTCCTTGGCATTTTAACCCTGTGACCCCATTGCTTGCTGAGGTCGAGCGATGACAGGTAGTCTGGTCTTACTTGACCCCCCCCACCCCCACCTGTGTTGCATGGCACCTGCAGAGAGCATGCGTCTCTGGACTCTTGGGGGCTCCTGCAGCCTGGTCTGAAAGCTGAATGGCTTTTCTTGATCCAGGCCCAGGCTCGTCTCTGTGGAGTCTGGGCTTCCCAGGGAAGGGGAAGCAGTTTAAATCCATCTGGCCCTGGGGTCTCAGGGTGGTAATGGAAGCTCCTGGAAGAGAGGAAGTGTGGTCATTGAGGAGGGACAGACTGTCTCTGGGCCTGTCTGGGGTCTCCTCTGCAGAGCTGTGAAGGGATTTCTCTAAGGCACATCTGCCCATATCATTCCTTTGCCCCCTCATCTCTTTTAGACCCAGGCTCCCTCCTACATTCTCCTTTCCCCAACGTTCCCAGCATTGACATACGAGTTTAGCTACTCCGGGCTCTCACTTCATGCTATACTCTCTGAGCAGGTTTTTTTTCTCCCTTTCGGTGCCTTACAAACCTATCATGTTCCAGGACCAAGTTCAAATGTCAGTTTCCCAGCAGGGGCTTGCTTTCCTGACCACCCTGGGCAGAAGTATTGCCCCCTTACCCCTTTGCCCTGTAATGCCTATGCTCCAGCACTATCCAAAGCGGTCAGGTCAGTGGCTGACGAGCCTGCTCTCCTACCAGGTGGCAGCTCCTCAAGGCCTGGCATATACTAGGCACTAATAGATGATTAACTGGATGAATGGCTGGGTTACAGGGTTGCAATCATCTATAAGAATCCCCTTCAGCCAGGCACGGTGGCTTGTGCCTGTAATCCCAGCTACTCAGGAGCTGAGGCAAGAAGGCAGGGGGGATCACTTGAGCCCAGGAGTTCGAGGCTGCAGTGAGCTTTGATCATGCCACTGCACTCCAGCCTGGATGACAGAGTGAGACCTTGTCTCTTAAAAACAAAACAAGAAAAAGAAAACAAAACCGGCTGGGCACGGTGGTTCACACCTGTAATCCCAGCACTTTGGGAGGCCAAGGCAGGTAGATCACCTGAGGTCAGGAGTTCGAGACCACCCTGACTAACATGGCGAAACCTTGTCTCTACTAAAAATACAAAAATTAGCTGGGTGTGGTGGCACCCACCTGTAATCCCAACTACTCGGGGGCAGGAGAATCACTTGAACTTGGGAGGCAGAGGTTGCAGTGAGCTGAGATTGCGCCATTGCACTCCAGCCTGAGCAACAGAGCAAGACTCCATCTCAACAGTGGATCACACCTGTAATTCAGACGCTCAAAGGTCATAGTCACAGCTGGCCATACCCAAATGGACCCCACATACTCTCTACTTCACCCCAGTCCTCAACAAACCCTCTTCACTCATTGACATCTCCTGCCTGGGTGTTGCAGGCCTCCAAGCATATGTGGTTCTTGCTCTAAAGAAGAGTTCAGGCTGGGTGCAGTGGATCACACCTGTAATCCCAGCAGTCTGGGAGGCTGAGGCAGGTGGATCACTTGAGGTCAGGGGTTCAAGAATAGCCTGGCCAACATGGTGAAACCCTGTCTCTACTAAAAATACAAAAGTTAGCTGGGTGTGGTGGCGTGGGCCTGTAGTGCCAGCTACCTGGGAAGCTGAGGCAGGAGAATCACTTGAACCTGGGAGGCAGAGGTTACACTGAGCCGAGATCGCACCATCGCACTCCAGCCTGGGCGACAAAGGGAGACTCTGTCTCAAAAAAAAAAAAAAAAAAAGAGAATAAAAAAGAAACAAAAAGAGTTCGGCTGACGCAGCTGTGGTGAGCTTACCAGTGAAGTCATTCAGGATTCGTTGACATTATGTATACAAGCAAAACATTTAGCCTGGGGCCTGGAATATAGTATGTTAATAAAATGGTAGATGTTCTAATAGTAGCCTAAAAAACAACTTATAGCCACCATGAGGGTGTGTGGCACAGGGGCGCAGGGCAGGCCTACCTGGTCTTGGTGATGGTCCTGGCTCTCCTCGCAGGCTATTTGTCTATGATATCACATCACGTCTCTTTTACCCGGACCTGAGTACCTTTCCAGAAATGTGGCCAGCTGTGGGGATAGGAGATAGCCTGCAGACCCCACACTGCAATTGCCTGTGAGCAAGGGTCATGCTAGGGTTTCAGTTACAGAGCATTCTCCCTCCTTTTCCTACAGCCCGTGAAGACGGAAACCATGACTGTCAGCAGTCTGGCCATTAGAAAGAAGATTGAGCCGGAGGCCGTACTGCAGACCAGAGTCTCCGCTATGGATAACACCCAGGTAACCTGTGCCTTCCAATGTACCCTAAGCACAGGTATTGGGCATTTGGTGGTAGGGTCCCCACTGCTGTGGCCAAACCCCTTGGCCAACCCTTTTAATCTCAGCTTCCCTGGAACCCACATTTTAATCCTGATGCTCTTCTGTGCCTCAGTGTCCTCCCTGAGCTCTGGGAAGGGGTGACGGGTAAAGCAGGTTCTTGTCCTGGGTAGACCATACCTCTTAAAGCCTCCATTTAGCCATCCATAAAATAGGAATGACCCTGTCTACCCCTTCCTCCTGGGCATATTGGGAGGACTGTACTGGCTAGTGGATTGGGACCTTGATGTTCACATTGCTTCAAGGAGTTGGAGAGGTTTCTTGAGGTATCCCAGGAGCTGCTTGGGGAGAGAAGAGGGAGAGATCCCAATTCAGCTTCAGTCAGAACAGCTCAGCTTAGGTCATTTTTTATGCATTAGAGTTCCACATCAGATCAGTAAAATGAACAAAGTGAAAGAAGAAAACCAAAGATCATGTGTCTTGACAAGAAGCAGCACCCTGACCACCTGGAGAAAGCTATCAGGCATAGGCACAGGTCCACCACTTCCAATCCATTCCCTGCACTCCTTCCGTGCTTTTTAGACTTAGGAAATTAAGATTGAGGGTCTGATAGATGCCCTCTTGGTTTTTCCTGGCCAGAAGAGCTACAATGCTAGGAGCTTTTTGGCTCTGAGGCTAACCTTTTTCTCAAGAACTGAAATAAGACCAGGCACAGTGGCTCACACCTGTAATCTCAGCACTTTGTGAGGCCGAGGCAGGCAGATCGCTTGAGCCCAGGAGTACAAGACCAGCCGGGGCAATATAGTGAGACCCCATCTCTACAAAAAATACGAAAATTAGCTGGGCGTGGTAGCACATTCCTGTAGTCCCAGCTACTCGGGAGGCTGATGTAGGAAGATCGCCTGAGCCCAGGAGGTCGAGGTTGCAGTGAACTATGAGCTAGGATTGCACCACTGCATTCCAGCTTGGGTGACAGGGAAAAAAAGAGAGACAAAGAGAAAACTGAAATAAGACATAAACCAATACAACATGGGCAATTCTTTTGTTTCCAGAATTTTTTCTCCCACTTTTATAATGATGGTAGGAGTTTATGAGGCCGCCTACTACAGGTCAGGACTCTTGAGTTCTGATGAGCTGTGTGACCTTGGGCAAGCTGCTTTCCCCCCTGACCTGTTTTGTTTTAGTAACACGTGTTTCTGTTGTGTTTTCCCACAGAAAAGTATAAAGAAACTAAAATTGGCCCTAGATCCCACAGCCCAGTAACCCTTATCGACATAAAAACAAAACAACAAAAAAAAGTTTATAGTTATACAATTCAAGCAGAACAAAATGGGATTTTTCTTATATTACCACCCAGAAAAAAATATAAGCCTATTCCAACACAGATACCTACATCTCTATATACTTAACAATGTTTATGCAGAAGCGATCATTTTCTTACACCTTACTTTTCTTCTTAGTAATTATTTTGGAGATCACTCCTTGTCGGCCTACATAGACCCACCTTACTCTTGTTCATCTCACTTAGGAGGCAAATCTTGATTTACTTCACTGTCTCCCAATGGCGTGCCTTGTGGTTGTTTTTGTTTTGTGCAATTCATGATCAGCGCTGCCGTGAATTTCCTTGCTGGTACTTCTCGGCGAGCTTTTCAAAGGTTATATCCAAAGAGTCAGTTCCTAGAGATGGCTAGGTCGAAGATCACACTCATTGCAATTTGGATAGAATTTGCCAGATAGTCTGAAATTATTTTTTCTTTATCAGATACACTGGTTGAAATGTAATGAGGGCCTGTTGCACCTCTGTGATTTGGTCTGTGTGCAGCCCCCTGCCAGTGATGTTCACTCACACAGCCTGTCACTTTGTAACTGGGAGGCCATGAGCCCAGGTGACAGATGCTGCAGGTGTACCCGGCTCTCCCCAGCTCTAATGACTCCTCCTCTGGTCAGCAGGTTGATGGGAGTGCCTCAGTGGGGAGGGAGTTCATAGCAACCACTCCCTCCATCACCACGGAGACCATATCGACCACCATGGTAAGTTGAACCCAGGAGGCTTCCCTCTCTGACCAGCCCCCTGCCCCGCCAAACAGCCAGCGAACAAGCTAACATCACCTGGCTGATTCAGGAAGTTGTGAGCTACCCTTGCTGCATCAGGCATGGGACATAAGTCAGCTGTTTATTGTCTGGGGCTTTAGTTGCCACAGGACATAGAGACAGGCCTCAGTTTTCCAAAGTGAGTAATGTGGGTGGTGGAATCCCTGAGTGTCAGTTATCTAGACCATCTCAGCTGCGGCAGGGAGAGAGAGAGATGGTCCTCTTTGGTTATTGGCACCCACGAATCTCATCTTGCATTGAGATTTCATTGGCTCATCTCACCTCCACTCTGAAGGTGAGGCTGGAGTCCTTCCTGTGGACCCATCCTGGTGGCTGCACATTGTCTCGTGTCTTAGACCACTTCCTTGCCTTGGTCAGTAGATGGCGTGCGGTGACCCTAAGTTGGAACAGGATTTTTGGAACCCCCCCCCCCATTGAGGGACCTCATGGTTCTGCTACTTATTTGCTGTCTGACCCATGAAGGAAGACCCTTGGCCTCAGGTGTCCTCATCTGTAAAATGGCAGTAATCCCCATTCTACAGTTCTTAAGAGACCCCGGCAATACTAGATCCTTTCATGATTAAACAGAACAGATAGCATTCGGCACACAGGTTGTGGTTCCAGGCAATGTGCCGAGACTCCTGAGTGGATCATCTCAGTGGATGCTCTTCCCTCCACAACCTTTACAGATGAGGAAACTGAAGTTCAGAGAGGTAAAGCGACTTACCCAAGGTCACACAATTAATAAGTGGTAGTGCCAGGTTATCCACAGGCATTCTAACACCAGGAGCCCCACTTTCAACCCCAGCCACTCTGCTCTGCTCCCTTAATCCTGACCATTGTGAACCTCCGCCACACGGGGCTGGGGCTGTGGTTGCGGCCGCTACTCGGGCTAGGAAAGGTAGCAGTGCTGGAGCCAGATCTATCTTGAGCCACTGAGAAGTTGTTTTCAAATGCTTTTTCTTGCCAACCCCCTGACATATACATAGGAAGGGAATTCCATTAATCTAGACTAGCCAGCAGGTAGGTTTTGAATACACAGAAATTTTAAGATCAATAAGTCCAAACTAGTTACCAGCTTGCACACCTTTCCCTGGTCACTCAGTTCCTCCTCTCCCCTCAGTCCTTCACCACGTGTCATTGGGATGCTTGTAGGGCTAAATTTAAATCCATGCGTATGGTGAGCAGGCACTTATACCATTCATTTACTCATCCATCCATCCATCCATTCATTCATTTGTTCCAAAAACATTTATTAGTCTCTACTATCTGCCTGATATGGGGGATACAGTTGAAGAAACTATACTGCCTGCTGGGATTCATTCATTCAAATGACCGTCATGAGCACCTTTAATGTGCTGTGCCCATGTATTTAGGTTCTGGGCATACAGTGGAGAACAAGGCCCAGCTGTCCCACTTCCTGGCTGGATGACCTTGGGCAAGTCACCTGAACCTCTCCAAGCCTCAGTTTTCACTTCTGTAAAATGGGTGAGGGTAGAGGGCAGTAATAGCATGACCTCAAAGGGCTGATATAAGGGGGAACCAAAGCAATCTGTGCAAAGCCCCGAGAACAGTGCCTGGCACATAGTAAGTGGTCTGAAGATGTGAGCTGCAGTTACTTCTTTCCTACCTTCATGGGATAGGGTAATAACACTCTCCTAGGTGCCACCAGGAAGGCAGCTATGGGGTGACAGCTCTGCCAGGAGGAGCCAGGAAAGGCTTTCTCTAGGCAGGGACATTTGAGTGAGCTATGCTTGAAGGATAAATTAAGGTACAGTCCTGGGGAAAGGCATTCTAGACAGTGGGAAAAGCAAGTGCAAAGGGCAGAAGGGAAGAAGCATAGCATTTGGGGAAGGGGCAGTGGTCAAGAAAGCCAGATGTCAAGCACATGGAGGAGGAGTCGGGGGTGAAGAGCTAGAAAGGAAGTCTAGACCAGAGCTTGATGGGCCTCAGATGTCATATACCAAATTCAAACTATCGTGCAGACAATGGGGAATCACTTAAATTTTTAGGGACATGATGTCATCAGATACGTGTTTCTGTGTTTTAGAAAGATTATTCTAGCAACCTCTGTGGATGAGGGACTTGAGCAAAAAATTCTTCCCTCCTTCTCTCTCTCTCCTTCCTTCCACAAGTGTTGACTGAACACCCATGATGTGTACAGTTCTGTACCAGCCACTGTGAATCCAGCTGAAGAAGGGAACATCCCTGAGGTCTGGGGCCCACATGCCACTGGGAGAGACAGAGAGAGAAGGCAGGGAACCAGCTTAGATGTTGGTGCCCAGACTGGGTTGGGGCTGGAGTGCAAGGAGGTAGATGCAGAGAAGGGGTCAGAGTTAAAGGATGCCTGGAGGGAGGAAAGCCCAGGATTTGGTCGTTGGTAGGATGTTCAGGGGACAAGAGGAAAGATGAGCTCGTGACACTGTTCACTAACCAGTGGTTCTCAAAATGTGGTTCCAGGAACCTGTTAGCAAGGCAGGTCCTTTGGGCTCCTCCTTAGACCTATTGACTCGGAAACTCTAAGGTGGGGCCCAGCAGTGTGTGTTTTTCCAAGCCCTCCAGCTGATTCCTCTGCTGATATAAACAGAGCACTGGGGGAAAGTGCTCTTTAATGACAAGCATGTGTTGGAAGTGGAAGAAGCAGTGAATTCCATTCGAGATCGGATGAATCTGAGGTGCCTGTGGAACATTTCCAGGGGAAAATGTCTAGGACACAACCGGTTTTAAAGGCCTAGGGTCCAAGAAAGATCTGGGCTACAGGTGAAGGGATAGGGGACTTTGACTTCCATGAGGCAGCAGAAGCTGTTGAGTGGCCGAGGTGGCCCAGAGAGTGGGTGGCAAGTGAGGAGAGCCTGAATGTGGAGGGAGAGAGGGCTGAGTTTGCCTTGGTCAGGGAGAGGAACTGCTCCTCCTAGAGGCAGGTGATGGGACTGGCCAAGGATACAGGAGAGGAAAGGAGGAGCAGAGGGTGCCTTGTTTTGAATGACTAATGTCCCTAGTGGTGGCCTCTGTTTTCAGTGTGAAGGTGGAGGTGAGGCTTTGCCCTGGGAAAGACAGAACAATGAGAGAATAAGAGGCTTTAAGGAAGAACTTCCCAGAATGATGCTAGGATTCAGAGGGGTTAGTGTCTGTTAAGGGGAAAGGAAGCATTGAGCCCAGAAGCTGCCCTTGGAAAGCCTGCTGCTGGGCCACATTCTGGAACTGCAGGTGCATCTGGGAATGTGCCTTGTGGTACAGTACCAAAGAACCAGGCTGCTGGCAGCCTCAGCTGGATACAGGTGTGGGAGCGGCAGGAGAAAGTCAGTGAGTTTCTGTTCTCACCTGCCCGTTGGTAGGCAGAAGTCCAGATCTAGTGCCATGCCTGGACCAGAACAAGAGGTCAGGCCACTGAGGACCTGCAGAATGGACACAGTTCTGGGTCTCTGGACAGACAAGGCTGAGCCCTGAGATGGTGCAGAAAGTAGGAAGTAGAAGCAGGCAGCTGGCCCTGGCCAGATCAGGGGCAGTAAGTCCGGGGACAATTCTAGGAAGATCTAGCAGTTAGATTTTAAGGTAGGGCCAAGAGAGCTGTTTGAAGGGAAAGATTCCCAAGGGCAGAGTGGCGTGCAGAGTGTGTCAGACTTAGAGTCAGACAACATGGAGTTAAGTTCCAGCTCTACCACTAGCTTGCTGGGGGACTGAACACTTCAGTTTCTCTCACCCTCCAGTTTCTCATCTGCAAATCAGGAATATTAAAAATAATGCCCTACTGGTGTTATGAGAATTAAATGAGATAAGGCATGTAACATCCTTAAAACGATGCCTAGCACATAGCAAGCACTCAGAAATTCATTATTATTATTATATTCTAAATAGCCAGCTATGCCCCTATATTTATCCTATGTATTCTGGTTTGCAAAACCTTTTCTACTCCATTGGCTTCATAGGTTCTCTGTGGGATTGGGGCAAGGGTCCCTTTTTACAGATGAATCTGCAAGGCCCATAGAGAGGAAGTGGCTCTGCCCCAAGTCACATGGCTCGAAGGTGGCAGAGCAGGACACGAACCTGAATCTGGCAACTCCTCTGCTAGTGCTTCTGGAGAACAATGCCATGTCTTGATCACTACAGTGTTCCTAACGCCAGACAGTCTGTAAATGTTGGTTGAATGAGTGTGCAAGTGAACGAGTGTGTGCCTGAGTGAGCAAGGAATGAGTGAGAGGAGGCAGAACTGAACGATGCCTTCAGTCCTTTGCTTCTACTGTTTCTACTCAACCTTGTGGTCGTGATAGCTACGTGGCCACGTGCTCCGGCCATCCTGGGGGCCCACCCGGCTGAGAGCTGGCCGTCTGAGCACTATTGTTTCCCCAGGAGAACAGTCTCAAGTCCGGGAAGGGGGCAGCTGCCATGATCCCAGGCCCACAGACGGTGGCCACGGAAATCCGTTCTCTTTCTCCGGTAAGTGGGCAAGGCCAGCTCAGGCTAGGGGACTCCACACTGAGAATATGGGCATGGACCCATGTATGGCTGGCAGGAAGTACAGTGTTGAGCCCAGAAGGCACCCTTCTAGGTGCAGAGCCAGGAAACTGGACCCTTTTCAGTTGCCAACAGGGCTCCCTGGTGCCTGCTAGAATCTCATGAGTGGCCCTCTCCCCTCCGCCCACACATGTAAGTGGGGCATTGGTGGCGTGTGAGGGTGAAGCGGCCCCTCACCTTGGTGGTGCTGCTGATGGTTGTTTTGCATCTGCCCTCCCTACTAACCAGGAAGGGCAATGGACTAGGAGGCCAGAGGCTTGGATTCTGGACCTGCCTCTGTTGGTGCCTGCCCGGTGACCCTGAGTCTTCACTGTAGGGTCTCTTTCAGCTCTTGCATTCTCCAAGTCTGTGGTTCTCACTGTTTAGCTCCGTAGAGAGCGTGCACCTGGCTGTGACAGGTTGGGGCATCAGGAGGGCTGTGTTTCCACCTTGGATCCCTTTGGTCATTCTTCCATGATGCCAGGATTCTTAAATTATAGGGTATTGTTAGGATTCTGGGCCTCAGGAGTCTCAGCGTCTAGGAATCTCAGATTCCAGGGTTTGAGAATTTGTTGGGTCTAGGTTTCTGAAGATTGCAGTATTCTTGAAATCTTTTTTTTTTTTTTTTTTGAGACAGAGTCTCTCTCTGTCGCCCAGGCTGGAGTGCAGTGGCCAGATCTCAGCTCACTGCAAGCTCTGCCTCCCGGGTTCACGCCATTCTCCTGCCTCAGCCTCCCGAGTAGCTGGGACTACAGGCGCCCGCCACCTCACCCGGCTAGTTGTTTTTTTTTTTTTTTTTTTGTATTTTTTAGTAGAGACGGGGTTTCACTATGTTAGTCAGGATGGTCTCGATCTCCTGACCTCGTGATCCACCCGTCTCGACCTCCCAAAGTGCTGGGATTACAGGCTTGAGCCACCGCGCCCGGCCTATTCTTGAATTCTTAATGGCTCAAAGCATCTTGGCTGCGAAACGTCACCTTCACGGGGCCCTTTACCCCACCCTGCCCCCACCCCTCCAGAGCCCAGTGTCCTTACCTGACACCCTGGGTGGGGGGTGGTTATATTCTGCAGATCATCGGGAAAGATGTCCTCACCAGCACCTACGGCGCCACTGCGGAAACCCTCTCAACCTCCACCACCACCCATGTCACCAAAGTGAGTAGCAGCAGGGTACCCCATGCCCCCAGCTGAGCTGCAGGCGAGAAGGTCATGACTGTTGTTCAGCTTTGGCTTCGCCATCTGTAAAGTGGGCAGAGAAAACCTGTAGTGTTTACCAGTTTCTGGAATACTGTGCGCTTTGTCCTGTGCCACATGTTGTTCTAGGCACGGGCCCTTCCCACACGGCGTTGACAGCCAGGCTAGAGGGAACAATACTCTCCTCTTTGAAGTAACTGTGAACCATGGCGTGTGCACCTTGTAGATGGAAAATGCTGGAGGAATCTAGATGGGGTGACATATGAGAGGCCCTGCAAGAGTCAGGAAACATCTCCTAGAAGAAGTAGGGACTGAGTAGAGTCTTGGAAAGCCAGGCAGGACACCTGAGGGAGGAGAAGACAGATGCAGGTGTTCTAAGCAAAGCAGAAGAGGGAAGCAGAAATTGTGTGTTTGCTTATCTGTTTGTTCATTGAGCAGATGTTAGTGAGTGTCAACTTTATTTGTGTTGGCCTCTGTGCCAGGGGCTGCTGGATGTAGCCATAAGTGAGGCCTGTTTATGGGACATGAGAAGCACCTCTAGGGGGTGTAACTGGGAAATTAGGTTGTACTGGGGACAGGGAGGTGGAATATAGAGCAAATAACAAATACCAGGACACATTTGACTCTGGAGGATCTGGGCCTCAGGGAGATTGGAAAGCCATGAAGATTTTTAGATTGGAGAGTAACCCAGTGAAAATAGGTTTAAGGAGAGAATATCAGATCCACTAGGATGTGTAGATAGGTGGGAGAAAGAAGAGGGAGAAGTATGGAGAGAGATGGATAGTAAATAACTCAGGCCTGATGGGGAGGGCCTGGACCAGGGTGTGAGTCAGAGCCCAGGTGGGAAGAGGTAGGGACAAAGGAGGGAAGCCTTCCTGGGTGACCCAGCAATAAGGACAAGGGCTAGTTGGGAGGCAGGCAGGCTGATGCGTCCATACCTATGTGGCCAGGAGGAAGGCAGGAGGGTGCCTAGCCAGGGCTGGAGGCCTGGAGCAGCCAGGTTGATGAGCCATCAGAGGAGAACTCTGGTCAGTTGCACCAGGCCTTCGTGCACAGACTGTCGTGGCCTCTGCCTGCGCCTCTGCAGGATTCAGCACTTTCTCACATACCCCACAGAGAACCCACTCTCAATAAAAACATTACTGAGCAATGTTGACTTCTCTGAAAGCTTTATGGGAGGTTTTACATCCCACGCCCACAGCAGACAGTTCAGGAAACTCTTCTTCCCAAAGTCTCTGCCAACTGGGAGGCCCCTCTTCTTTCTATCCGCTCCTGACTCCAGCTGGGATTCCCCACAGACACCACCCTGCTTTAACATGCCAAACAATTCGGTCCCGCCTCAGCTATTACTTCGAAACTTGTCCAAATCCTGTGCCTTCAGAAAACAGCGGAGGTCATAAGTATCATCAATCTAATTTTCTCTTGTAGTATTGTTGGAAGTCGTTCAAGGCAGAACCTTGTCACCATTCACATTTCATTCATGTGTTCATTCAACAAATCTGCATTCAGCACTGCCCTGGTTAGACTGGGTGAAGGAGTGGGAGAGGAGGGGATACAGAGATGAACAAAATACAGACCCTGCCTTCAAGAACTGGCAGCCTGGTGAGGTGAACATGGCCACAGACACACATATGGTCGGCACCAGGTAGAGAGGTCCAGAACTGTGAGAGAGACAGACTCAGTGCTCAGGGAGTATCAAGGCAGGAAGGCAGAAGCATTGCCAACCAGGGTCTGAGAGGCAGCATTGGAGCTAGGCTTGGAAGACCTAGATGGGGTGGTTTGGTAGTTTTGGGGAGTGGTGGCAACCAGACAAGATCTGCAGTTCAAAGTCCAAAACCAGAAAAGAAAAAATCTGAGGAAGTCAGGAGAGACGGTAACTGCTGGTTCTCAGCCCTGCCCTTGAGAGATGATTTGGGTAGGTCCCCTCTTGAGTCTGCTGCCCCAACAGGACCCAAGAGTGACCTCACCTCCCTCTCCCTCTGCAGACTGTGAAAGGAGGGTTTTCTGAGACAAGGATCGAGAAGCGAATCATCATTACTGGGGATGAAGATGTCGATCAAGACCAGGTATGGGGGTAGGGACAGTTCTTCCCAGTGCCACTGCCCAGTCCTCAATCCCTCCTATGTCGAGTTACCCATGGATGGCTACGCTCATGGGCAGAGAAGGTGTCCACTTCTTGCTGACCCTGTTCAGATAAGAAACCCCCAAGGAAGGGGCACTAGATGGGAGCCAGAAGGAGCCAGAAGAGCCGAGCTCTAGTCTCTCCCTTTAATTGTTTGACTTTGCCCCTCCCTGGGCCTCAGTTTCTCCAGCTGTGCACTAGAGGGCTTGCTGTTTTTCACAGTCTCTCTCATCTTAGATATTTCATGGTTCCTTCCTTTGCTGTTCTTTACCACCAGGCTCTGGCTTTGGCCATCAAGGAGGCCAAACTGCAGCATCCTGATATGCTGGTAACCAAAGCTGTCGTATACAGAGAAACAGACCCATCCCCGGAGGAGAGGGACAAGAAGCCACAGGTAAGGCTCCTGAGGCCCAGCAACCATGAGAGAGGGGAGGGATCAGTAGCAAGATCCTCTGAGGGCCATTTCCATCTGAGAACCCAATGGCTTGACCCCTAGTGCAACTTTGACCCGCCCCCCCCACCAGCCTTCCTGATTTGCTGATGTGGGCACCTCCCCAAGAGACAAGTCCGTGGGGAGAGGAAGGAAGACTGGTTCCTTGGCTTCTTTGGGGTTTCAGGCTCCAGATCCAGAAAAATCAATCCAGAAGTGGTTAAAAATGTTTTTAAAGGGAGGGAAATGGAGAGAGGAATGACAGTGGATATTGAGGTGGGACAAATGGAGGCCCTCATTATCTCCTTGGGCATTGCCTATAAACCAGAAGTCAGAAAAAGTCCTACTAGGCCCAGTGCCACATTCCTGGCCCTGAGTCTCTCTCTCTATTATAAGTCACTGAATGTTGTTAAGGGGACATGATGACCAGAGCCCTTGATCTCTTCTGTCTTGCTTGATTGCAATTTTTTTTTTTTTTCTTTTTGAGATGGAGTCTCTGTTGCCCAGGCTGGAGTACAGTGGTGCAATCTTGACTTACTGCAACCTCCGGCTCCTGGGTTTGAGTGATTCTCCTGCCTCAGCCTCCCGAGTAACTGGGACTACACGTGTGCGCCACCTCACCTGGCTAATTTTTACATTTTTAGTACAGATGAAGTTTCACCTTGTTGGCCAGGCTGGTATCAAACTCCTGTCCTCAAGTGATCCACCTGCCTCAGCCTCCCAAAGTGCTGGGATTACAGGTGTGAACCACCACACCTGGCATGATTGCATCTTGACTTCTGAGACCTGCACGGGCCAAAATCTTAGGGAACCTATATTCTCCTGTTTAATTGTAGGCCATCAGTGCTTTGGTGAATAAGATAAATAAGATGATGTTGGGGCAGATAGGGCTTTTAGCAGCCTAAATTAGGGGAGGGGTTCTTCTGGGCCCTCTGGAAATTTACCAGATCTTATCAGATCTATAAAACAAAATCCCGTAGACATTGAGTCGGATAAAATAAGCCAGGCACAGAAAGTATAAACTGTATGATTCCATTCATAGGGGGTCCAAAAGCAAGCAAAACTAATCTACCATGTTGAAAATCAGAATATTTCTGATTCTCTGAGAAAAAAATCCTTCTGGTTTTTCTGTTACTTCTGGGATGCAGTATTCACAAGGAAGAGGGAAGGGCCACAAGGGAATCTTCTAGGGTGCTGGAAATGTCACTATTTTCAACTGGGTAGGTTACATGGGTGTATAGATATAAACACATTTATAAAATTCTACTCTCACTTAGAGTTGTGCACCTCACACATTTCACGGGTTCTACCACAATGAAAAAAATCCATCTCAAAGACCCCACAAATATAATCACTGGTCTCCTTTTTGCCCTTTTCCTTGAATGAATGAAACCAGTCTTTTCTAGAAAGATACAAGAATGTTTCTTTTCCTTTGATTACCAGACCCCTTAATGTCAGAAGAAAAAGCACTGAAACATTTTCCTGCTGCTTTGAAAGGCTGCTAACCTCTGGTCTGAACTAGGGCTGTTCAACAGAACTTTCTGCAGTGATGGAAGTGTTCTTTCTGTGCTGTCTGGGATGGTAGTCGCTAGCTGCACGTGGCTACTGAGGACTTGAAATTGGCTAGTCTAAAAAAAAAATGTGCTTTAAGGGTGAAATACGTGCAGGATTTTGAAGATTTTTTTTTTTTTTTTTTTTTTTTTTTTTTTTTTTTTTTTTTTTTTTGAGACGGAGTCTCGCTCTGTCGCCCAGGCTGGAGTGCAGTGGCGGGATCTCAGCTCACTGCAAGCTCCGCCTTCCGGGTTTATGCCATTCTCCTGCCTCAGCCTCCCGAGTAGCTGGGACTACAGGCGCCCGCCACCTCGCCCGGCTAGTTTTTTGTATTTTTTAGTAGAGACGGGGTTTCACCGTGTTAGCCAGGATGGTCTCGATTTCCTGACCTCGTGATCCGCCCGTCTCGGCCTCCCAAAGTGCTGGGATTACAGGCTTGAGCCACCGCGCCCGGCCAGGATTTTGAAGATTTAATATGAAAAAAAGAGTGTAAATGATCTCAATAATTTTTACATTGGTTACATATTTAAATGATAAGGGATACATCAGGTTAGGTAAAATGTACTATTAAAATTAATTTCACCTGACCGGGCATGGTGGCTCACACCTGTAATCCCAGCACTTTAGGAGGCCGAGGCAGGTAGATCACCTGAGGTCAGGAGTTTGAGATCAGCCTGACCAACATGGTGAAACCCTGTCTCTACTAAAATACAAAATAAGGAGTGGGGATTCGTGGGTCCCTGTAGTCCCAGCTACTAGGGAGGCTGAGGCAGGAGAATTGCTTGAACCCGGGAGGCGGAGGTTGCAGTGAGCCAAGATGGCACCATTGCTCTCCAGCCTGGGCAACAGAGCGAGACTCCATCTCAAAAATAAAAATAAAATTAAATTAATTTTACCTGTTTCTTTTTAAATCATTTTGGATGTAAACTAAAATTGAGAACTTTGATTGTGAAATTAAAATTTTCCATTTATCTAGAAATATTTAGAAAGACAGAAATATATAGAAAATTTCAGAAATGTTATCTAGAAAATCTATTATCTAGGAAAAAGAATTATTTTTTTTTTGAGATGGAGTCTCACTCTGTCACCCAGGCTGGAGTGTGGTGGCACAATCTTGGCTCACTCCAGCCTCCACCTCCCAGATTCAAGTGATTCTTGTGCCTTAGCCTCCCAAGTAGCTGGGAATACAGGCGTATGCTACCACACCCAACTAATTTTTGTATTTTTAGTAGAGACGGGGTTTCACCATGTTTGCCAGGCTGGTCTCGAACTCCTGACCTCAAATGATCTGCCTGACTCAGCCTCCCAAAGTGCTGGGATTACCGGTGTGAGCCACTGCACCTGGGCCTATCTAGGAAAATTTTAAATTCCATGTGTAATCCACATTCTATTTCTACTGGACAGCACTGGTCTAGAAGTGTAGGTTGGCCATGGGTAGAGCCTACCTCCCAGCCTTCTTCAGACTTTCATACAAGTGATTGCCATTCCTATCCCCTCAGGTTTTCAATCATTCTTCCTTTATTCCTCCCAAATCTCAGAGTGGTAGAGTGTAGGCCACTTGCTAAGCTGGGTGTATCACCTGGGGAAGCCTGTTTAAAATACAGGCACTAGAGAACCCTCTCCATGAAGTCTGATTTAGAAAGACTGGACTGGGACCTGGGATCTGCATTGCCTGGGAATCTTCATTTCTACCTTGGTCCTTAGGGAGTCCCCATGCAGCCAGGTATAGGAGCCACTGATGCAAAGAACTCTGTACTGGGAATCCAGGGACCTGGCTCTAAAGCTATTCCACTGACTGGTGTGTGACAGTAGGTCCGTTTCTTCCCACGTGGGGACTCGGTTTCCTCATTTGCAAAATGAAGAGGTGGAGCGAGCCCCCTTCCAATTATAGTCCTCTGCCTATTTGCTTTCCTGGGGTATCTGTTGTGTGTTTCTCATCTCTTCTCCATTCCCTCTTTCACGCCTCCTCATCTTTCCCAGGGCATTCAGAACCAGGCCCCCAGGCTCCTGCCTTCCCATTTCCCTAGCCATTCAGAGCTCTCATCCTGGCCTCCACATCCTGCCCCCCCCTACCCCCACCTCAATGCAGTCTTTTCATATCTGCCCACCTCGCTGCTCCCTTTGCTGTCTCATTCTCTCCTCCTCGCCTCTCTTTAGTTCTTTCTTTGCTGCCATTGCCCCACGCACCACCATGCACCATCTCTCTCTCTCTTCTGGGTTGTTCTGTAAAGGTCACCTTGTTTATGTTGCCCTGGCAAGCCAGAAGTTTCTCTCCTTTGCCTTTTCTGCCCACATGCTTTACCAGTAGTTATGGTCAGGTAGAACCCACGTCTGACTCTTAATACAGTCAGACTCATTAATTCTGGAAGAGGTCTCCTCTGAATTTGAAAACTCCTTTTTAAAGTGCTTAGAAACATTGGCTTAATGGATGGATGCCTCTTGGTACCCCAAGGAAGAGCTCTGCACTCCTGCAGAGTCTCAAGCCCTGCCCTTTATTAGCTGTGTGACCTTTTAGCAAATCATTTAAACTTTTCAGACTGTTTCTTTGTCAGCCAAATGGCAGTGATCATCACAGTAATAACAATCGCTATAATTTATGGAAAGCTTATGCTGTGCCAGGCACCAGGCCGTGCACTCAACACAAGTACTGTTACCTGCTCATTCATTTTACACATGAGGAAACTGAGGCTCAGAGATGTTAAGTGGCTTGCTCACAGTCATGAAGCTGTGAACATGATGCATTGATTAGAGAGTGAAACCCAATCTGTTAGATTCCAAAACCCAATGGTCTTGACCTCACCACACTCACTTTTCATAACATCTGTCTCCTAGGGCTACCAGGATCATCCATGCAGCATGGTAGTTAGCACAGTGCCTGGCACATAGTGAGTGCTTAATAAAAGTTCTTTATGACTACTATTACTGTTAACTTGAAGTAGGCTAACAAAATGCTGCACGCAGGAACTGTGCTGTGCTGTAATAAACCAAAAAGAATAAATCATAACACTGTGTTGTTTAGATGTCTTTGGTACTTCTGAAGTGTCTATGGGCTTATGAAGATAACCCACATACCCAGAATAATGATTACACTGACTTATAGGACAGCCACTTCATTAATTGATGCACAAACTTAAAGTGCAGCCTGTTACTATAAGGAAAAACAAAACAAAAACTAATGCCTGGTTAGGATGTAGCAAAATTGAGTAGAAAGAATACTACTCAATTTTGACCAGGGGCCAGGCGTAGCAGCTCACACTTGGAATCCCAGCACTTTGGGAGGCTGAGGCAGGAGGATTTCTTGAGTCCAGGGGTTCAAGACCAGCCTGGCCATCATAATGAGACCTTCGTTTCTAGAAAAAGTTTAAAAGATTAACTGGGTGTGGTGGCTGGCACCTGTAGTTTCAGCTACTTGGGAAGTTGAAGCAGGAGGATTGCTTGAGTCCAGGAGGTCGAGGCTGCAATGAGCTATGATTGTGCCACTGCACTCCAGCCTGGCAATAGAGCAAGACCCTGTTAAAAAAAAAAAAAAAAAAAAAAGAAGGAAGGAATAGATGGATACACCTAGGTTTTGTAGCTAGAAACACCTTGGTAGCTGTGTGTCCAGAGGAACCTCTCTGACCTCAGTTTCCTTACCTGCAAAATGTCATTAATGTAGAAATTGGAGTTGCTGTAGTAACTAAACAACACCTGTGATGTAGTGGATCTGTGTCTTGCCTACAGAAGGGGCTCAGCAAAGTGAACCTGTTTCCTTGTCCCTCTGAGGTTTCTCCATGTTTAGAGGTTGATGAGAGCACTGAGAAAGTCAGACCATAATTGTCTACCACCAGCCTGGTGCCTGAGGCCCTGTCTCCATGAGAGTGTTTATCTTGCTGGTCTTAATCTTCTCTTCCCTCCCCAAATCCTCCAGAAACATCTGTCTGTCCCTGCTTCAGTTGACTCTTGGTCTTCCTTCTTAACATTCTTCTTTCTTGAAGTCTTGCTATGAGTGTGGAAAGTCACCCATCTCACACAGAACCTTTTCCCTTCTCTCTCTGCAACCTCGCAGGTCAGATGTCTGGTTTCTGCTCCATATTCTCCCACTGGCCCACTTCCTTCAAAGAAGACCTGTCTCCCAAACACCACCAGCAAGAGGGCAGCACTTGCCCATCTTCCTGACCTTACAAAATTTAACGGGAAAAAATTGACCTGTTCCAAAACAGGAACCTTGGGCTCTAGTCTTGGTTTTGCCAACTTGCTAAGCCTGAAGCCTCTGGGCCTCAGTTTTCCTGTCTGTCAAATGAGCCAAGAAAGATCTGTTTTCTATGATTCCATTAGCACTTGACTGTATGCAAGTAGCAGAAATGATGTTTCATCTGTTAAATGGTTTTGAGTAGTTGCTGTGTGCCAGGCACAGTGTTGGATACTGGAAAGACAAGAATTAAAAGACAGCCCTTGCCCTCAAGGAGATCAGAGTAGTGTGTGGTTAAATTAACAACAGCAACAAATGTCATAATAAGAACAGCTAGTATTTATTCAGCACTTATTATATGCTGGGCCCTTGCTTCAATTCCTCCCTATAATAGGAGGCAGAACCCATTTTACAGAGGAAGCAATTGAGGCTTAAAGAAGTTAAGAAACTTGCCAGGCACTGTGGCATGCACCAGTAATCCCAGCTACTTGGGAGGCTGAGGCAGAAGGATCACTTGAGGCCAGGAATTCAAGGCTGTAATGTGCATTGATTATGCCTGTGAATAGCTATTGCACTCCAGCCTGAGCAACATAGTAAGACTCATCTCTTAAAAATTTTTTTAAAGGAAAGGAAGTTAAGAAACTCACCCAAGATTACAGAGCTAGCTGGCCCATAGAGTGCAGAGCCTGCTCTCTTAAACACTGAGTTTTGGAGCCAAACCTGGAATCCAGGCTCCATTTCTTTATTTAAACACTGCTGTCTGTGGTTTAATCTCCAGGACACAGCAAGCCCACGGACAACAGAAAGGAAAAACAAATGAAAAAAGAACATCTGCAATCGTGACTAAACATTTCTTAGAGCTGACAAAAGATAGGAAGAAAAAGTGAAATGATGATGATCTTAGCTTCTTGGTGTTAAAGGACATTTTAACACATTTTCAGGCCAAAGTAAAAGATTACCACCTCCCTGGAAACAAGCGAGCAAACACAGATGGGCTCTGGAATCCGACAGATGTGGGTTCAGTTCTCTGCTGCCTCACATAAGCTGTGTGGCCTTGGAGTGCAGTGGCCATTCACAGGCATGATCATTACACATTACAGCCTCCAGTTTCTCACCTCAAGAGATCCTTCCACCTCAGCCTCCCAAGCAGCTGGGATTACAGGTGCAAGTCACTCTACCTTGCTGAGTCACAATAAAGGGCCTATGGTAAAGGGTAGCAAAAACAACCTCTTGCCATGTATTTAAAAACAAGTGACCGAAGTTGCTAACTTTCCTTGTCCTCTTCCTTTTCCCCCACTCCCCACCCCCCCATTCTACCCCATGCCTCTGGCTTCCAGGAATCCTGACCTCTGTGAAGAGATCCTGGTATTTCTGGTCCAACCCAAGCCAGAGAACCATTAAGAAGGGGCCTTCGTTCTGGATTCTCCGACGCAACACCGACGTCCCAGCTGCGACGTACTGTCACTGATGAGAGACTGGGAAGGGAAAAGCATATATATATATAGATATATAGAGATATAGATATATATACAGGAAACACCGCGTCCTTGCACTGCTGCTGGGGCTGGCAGAGCAGTTGGCTGACGGCAACAACTGACATCTGAACACCTACATTTCCTTTGCAGACAAATTGAAGAACTGGTGGGATTTTTTTCAAGAAAAAAAATTATATAATAACTATAATCCCTTGCTCACTCCTTTCCCCGCCAAATAAGAAACGCAAGCCAGACCACGATGATTGTAGAAGTCCCTCCCACCCTGGTTCTGCACGGTACAGTTAGCAGACGAGCAGTTCCATTTGTTCTTCTCCAGCATTTCTGAGGCCCACTTGAATGCAAAGGAAAACACTCACGCAGCAAAGCAAGAGAAGTCGCAGCAGCAAGACACGCACAGTCAACCATTTTCCGAGAAAGAAAGAAAATTCCCCACTTGGAAAGAAAGAGGAAGAACACTGGATTCTTACTTTCTGGATCTTGACACTGGGCTGCAAAATTCACCTGCCTCTCTCCCACCTCCTCAATGTCTTGCTGTCATTTTCTGTCTCGGCTCCCTCCTCCCCCTTCCCCCACCCAACACCCCTCACCCTCTGTGTCTGGGTCCTGCTGAGGGCCACTGCAGATGACTCTCCTTTGAAATGAGAAAAAGAAAAGAAAGCAAGAACAGAAAACGAAGCCACAGGAAGGGAAGTAGACATTGTATGTTTATGGTTTCTCATTATGAAGGTGCAGCTTGTAGGAGGTTTGTACGGATGTGCTTTTAAGTTATGTATATTGCATATAACAGGAAAAAAATATTAAAATAAACAGTGCTGGTAAGTATGAAGCTGACATTCTAAAATTATAATTATCTGACTGTGATTGATGTATCCTGAGGTTCCTAGATCTCACTGAACTGGCCCAGCTAAGGAGACCTGGACTCTGGGTGTGGGTTGGCTCACAGTAGGGGCTGACGGGTTCAGTGTAGTAATACTGTGTGTGGTGTTTGTAATTGGTTGATTGGTGGGGAGGGGTGGGGGCCCCTAATGGAGAGGTGTGGGTTTAGCAAGAAAGAAGCAACACAGATGTTGTCCCCAAAATGCCAGTTCGAGACACCTTCTCCCTGCCCCCTGGTAGTAGCAGTCAGGACCTGGTCTGTGCTCAGGTACCGGGTCCCAATCTGGGACTCTGCTGCTGAAGTTGCCACAGTAGAGGTCCCTGGCTTAGTCCTTATCTCCCTACGGGGCTTGCCTTGGTTTTCAGTCTTCTCTCTCTCTTTCTCTCTCTCTTTTTTTTTTTTTTTTTTTTTGCCACATCCTGCCCTTCCCTGACCCCATTGTAATAACCAACTCCATATCCAAAGGGAGGTGGTGCTCCCAGCCATTATAGATGATGGCTTTAACCTGACTGTCTAAAAATTCCCAGCTCAGCCTTTTCCTCTACTTTCTTCCTTGTTCTGAATCATTTCTTCTTCTCGGGCCAAAGTAGCTATGGTAAGGAGGCTGCACGGGGCAGACCCTGAGAAATCAAAACTGCATTTGCAAAGGCCTCCCCTGTCCCAGGACAAAGTTGAGAGTGACGGGCAATGTTGCTCAAAGGCTCCAGCTCTGCATAAGACCTTGGCTTGGAGACCTCCCTCTTAATCAACATCTGATCTCTGAGCTTGTGCCCAGAAATCGCTCCAAGACCACAGGAGACCTTCAGGAAGCTCACATCAAAAGCTTGGCATTGCCCTCTGCCACATGTGGGCTTCCTCAGCTTGTCTGCCACAAGCTACTTCTCTGAGCTCAGAAAGTGCCCCTTGGTGAGGGAAAATGTCCCACTGCACTGCTAATTTCTCACTTCCATTTTACCTCCCAGTCCTCCTCTTAAACCAGTTAATAAATTCATTCCACAAGTATTTACTGATTACCTGCTTGTGCCAGGGACTATTCTCAGGCTGAAGAAGGTGGGAGGGGAGGGTGGAGCCTGAGAAGCCACCTGAGCCAGCTTTATATTTCAACCATGGCTGGCCCATCTGAGAGCATCTCCCCACTCTCGCCAATCTATTGGGGCATTGCCCAGGGGTGCCCCCAGGCGGCCCAGGTTAGATGTGTCCCTTTGGCTTGCTTGTCAGTGATGACATACACCTTAGCTGCTTAGCTGGTGCTGCCCTGAGGCAGGGCAGGAAATCAGAATAGTATTTGCATCTCTGGGCAAATGGGAAGTTCAGCGGGGCAGCAGAATCAGCGGCATCCCCCGGGTGCAGGCCGGTGGGCCCACTCCAACTCCCCCTGAGTGCAGCAGCACACTTCCCATACACCAGGTTCTTTCTGCAATCCTGGTGGAAAAGCCACAGAACCTTCTTCCTGCCCTTCTTAACTTGAGAGCTCCTACTCGTTCTGGGTCAAGAGCTGGAGTGGTGGCTCCAGTCCTCTCTGGGCCACTTCGGTCTAGGAACTCATCTTTGCAGGAACCAGGAGTCCTGAGCACACTGGACACACCTCAGAGGGAGGATCCTTGTTCTGGATTTTGTACCTGGCTCCAGGGCAGGGATGAAGTGACCAGGCTTAGCTTGTGGAGTTTGTGGGCCACCAGGGCTTGGGGAAGTTGCCATCCTGTGGATGTTCTGACCTCCCTTCTACAGAGACACAGGCAGTGCCACTAGGGAGGAGGGGACCTGCAAAGCTAGAATCTAGGGCACTGTTTCCTCCCCATCCTCCTCTTTGTAGAGAATAGAGATGTTTGTCTTGTCTGTCTTCAACCTACTTTTCCTTTTCTCTTTTTCGTTTCTCATCCTCTCTGTGCCGCCTCTCTACCCAGGAGGCCATGTAGCATAGTGGAAAAAGTCCCTAAGGGCGGTTAGGAGTTCTGGGTGACCATCCTGGCTCAGCTCCTAACTCACCATGTGACATCAGGCTATCCCTGTTCCCCCTCTTGGGTCTCAGTTTTCCGACTTGCAAAATAAGCAGAAAGAACCAGATGCTCTCCAGGGTCTTTTTCTACTCTGCCATCTCATGGGTCTTCATTTTCTCTTGTTTTGTTTTCTCTGGATCTTTTCCATCTGAGGGTACAGGAAGTGCCAGGACCTGTTTCAGTTTTTGAATCCTGCAAGCACATTCCAAGACTGGCCTGAAATTGCATGAGCAACATCACTCGAAATAATTTTTTTTTCAAAAGCACCTTAACAACCAATTGCGATGCTGTCCTGTTCCTTTTTACTCACACCCTTCTCTCCTCTCTCGTCCCCATGCTCCCCCACCTCAGTGCTCCGTGCTGTATGCGTGTGCTCTCTGTTCTTGTATACTCAATAAAAGTGAAATAAATGTGTTTGATGCTGAACCATACTTCCTTGGCCTCTCTTCTCTCTCTCTCTCTCTCTCTCTCTCTCACTGTCTCTCTCTGACCTTGGCTACTGGTACAAATTGGCATTGTGGGAAGGGCTAAAACTGAAGTGGAGACATCCCAACTTAGAACATGTTTATTCAACAAATGTTTGGAACTCAAGGTGGTACAGGCCTTGGGTGACTCTCCAGGCACAACACAAACAAGACAAAAGTCCCTGCCCTTCATGAACTCACAGGCTAGTGGAGGAAACAGATGCCAACACAGGCAAACAGTCGGTTACAGAGCCATCATCACTAGGAAAGAAATACACAGGGAAAAGGGAAGGAGGGTCACTGAAGGAGACCCCTTTAAATACGGTGGCCAGGTAAGGCCTCCCTGAGGAGGCAATCTGTAAGCTGAATGAAGAGAAGGATCAATTGGCTGGGCGCGGTGGCTCACCCCTGTAATCCCAGCACTTTGGGAGGCCGAGGCGGGTGGATCACGAGGTCAGGAGATCGAGACCATCCTGGTTAACACGGTGAAACCCCGTCTCTACTAAAATAATACAAAAAAATTAGCCGGGCGTGGTGGTGGGCTCCTGTAGTCCCAGCTACTCGGGAGGCTGAGGCAGGAGAATGGCATGAACCTGGAGGCGGGGCTTGCAGTGAGCCGAGATCGTGCCACTGCACTCCAGCCTGGGTGACAGAGCTAGACTCCATCTCAAAATAAGTACATAAAAAAAAATATATATATATATAATACATAAATATATATCCTGAGCATTTCCTTATACTTTCAAATACTAAATACTTCTTTTCTTTGGAAAGGTAATTAATTAAATGATACAAAGACTGTGCAGCGAAAAGTGATTCTTCAGCCTTCTCCAGATTTCTGTCTCTTGTCAGAGGCAACTGCTGCGAGGAACATTATGAATCCTTCCCTGAATTTTCCTTATAGATCTCATTTAGCAATCTGTTATCCCTAGAGTTCTGGAATAGGACTTGGTTTATAAACAATGGGTCTTCATATGATTCCTCAGGACCCTGTACACCCTGATCCATATTTCTGTCTCCCATAAAGGACCATCCTCTCTGCTTTTGTGGAATAATCAAAGGTAAGTTCACCCAGATCAGTGTTTTTCAACTGCATTGAGAGTGGGGAAATGACCCCTCCTCCTTTGCCCCCAACCCCCGCCCCGGGGACATTTAGGAATGGTGGTCACAACTGAGGGGTGCTACTAGCGTCTAGTGGGTAGAGGCCAGGGTTGCTGCTAAACATCCTACAATGCATAGGACAGCCACGTACAACAAATACCTATCTGGCCCCAAATGTCAATAGTGCCAAGGTTGAGAAATTCTGATCTGAATGGACATGTAACCCACAAGGTGGGACTCCTAGGCCACCACCTACAGCTTCTACATCAATTGTTCAGTGTCCTGGAGTCTCGGAGAAGATGGTGAGCCCAACTGAAACAGGGAGCTTTGAGACCAGACCACAGAGCTCAGCGCTTAAGACTGGGAGTGGGGAGGGGTGGAGAGGGAGCTGAGTTTCTTCATGCAGGAAATGAAACTTGACAGGACAGGCTGAGATTGATAAGCATGACTGTGACTGATGGAGGCTGTCTCTGGTTAATCCTGCAGTAGCTCATTGTGATTAACCATGACTGCAGGGCCCGGTCTAGTCTGCAACCCGCTAAAAGATAAATTTTGACCGAGACAGATTGGCATATCCAGCTGTCACTGAGGAAATGTGACAGACAAGCTAAGGAGCAGCAGCACAAGAGATAAGAACAGACAGCCGTTGGTTTGCATTCTAGCTCTGCCGTTCTCTGGCTGTGTAACATCTCTTTGAACCTCAGTTTTCTCTTCTGCAAACTGGGAATACACATACCTTACTAGGGTTAGTGCAAGGATTAGAAATACCCAGGGGGGCCGGGTGTGGTGGCTCATGCCTGTAATCCTAGTACTTTGAGAGGCCGAGGGGGGCGGATCACCTGAGGTCAGGAGTTCGAAACCAGCCTGGCCAACAAGGTGAAACCTGGTCTCTACTAAAAATACAAAAATTAGCTGGGCATACTGGTGTGTGCCTGTAATCCCAGCTAGTAGGGAGGCTGAGGCAGGAGAATAGCTTGAACCTGGGAGGCAGAAGTTGCAGTGAGCTGAGATCGTACCACTGCGCTCCAGCCTGGGCAACAAGAGCAAGACTTCATCGCAAAACAAAAACAAAAAAAGAAGGCAGTCCAGGCGTGGTGGCTCACCCCTATAATCCTAGCACTTTGGGAGGCTGAGGCAGTGGATCACTTGAGGTCAGGAGTTCGAGACCAGCCTGGCCAACATGGTGAAACCTCGTTTCTACTAAAAATAAAATAATTAGCTGGGCATAGTGGCAGGCGCCTGTAATCGGGAGGCTGAGGCAGGAGAATGGCTTGAACCCAGGAGGCAGAGGTTGCAGTGAGCTGAGATCGTGCCATTGCACTCCAGCCTGGGTGACGACGGAGTGAGACTGCGTCTCAAAAAAAAAAAAAAAAAAAGAAGAAGAAGACAGAAAGTAAGACCCAAGTTGCCTGCCCTAAAATCACATAAGCCAATTCTTTGCGATAAATCACTTAATATACATCTCCTACTGGCTCTGCATCTTTGGTGGAACCCTGATTAATAGTGCAGGGTTAGACTCACAAACAGAAGTTATTCATTAATACCAAATTATCATCATTATTAATTAAATGCATAATACATGTACTCAGCTGGGCTTTTGTGCCTGGCTTTGTGCTCGGTTCCAGTGAGGAACAAGACAGGCAGCTTCCTTCCCTCGCGCATTGATAGCCTGACTAAGATGTTAGGACTTGGCCTGCAGGAAGGACGCGGGGTCAGAGGGACTGAGGTGGTGACTGCTGCTGCTGCTGCAGCAGCGGAGGCTGACGCTGGTTCTCTCTGGGCTGGTGGCTGGCTTTCTGAGGCTCTCCCCCGAGGGCTGAGTGTGACTGGAAGCTGAGACACTGTGACCCGGATAAGACTGGCTGACAAAGACAGTGACCAAGCGCTTGACTGGCTACTACTGAATAGTAGCCATTGGTACAAGCCTTGGCTATGCTTTAGTGACCATGACTGCTTGAGCCCAAAGTAAGATGGCTGGTGTCTGTGTTTCCGGACGGGGATATAAAATGCAAAGGTTAATGAAAGTTGTTCACAGTTCAGAAGCTAAAACGAGAAACTAAGAATAGCAAAAGGCAACATTGTATCTGGCGGAACCTGCAGGTACGGTCCATTCTTCCCGCGACCGAGGGCTCGGCCGGACCGCTTTCTCCGTGGCTCCAGTCAGACGCCAAAGCGAGAGAACTTCCGGTGCGTTTCCGCGGTACGGGAACGTGGGACGAGGCGGTGAGTGTGGCCTCCTGGCCTTTTTTTCCTTTCCTGATTCCTTGTGTACGTGTGGCTGGGCCGCCCCGCTTCTCGGCTCAGAGTCACGGAGTGCCTTGAACTAAGCCCACCTCGCTGGGGCGGCTCGTTCTCTGCTTGTGGGACGCTAGTGTCTCTGGAGGCCCTTCCTGAGCAGCCGTCGCCAGGGCTTCCCGGGGCACACGGAGTTACTTCGCGTTTTTCTTAACTTTAGAGCCTGGGGACCGGAGACCCTGATTGCACTCGACCTGGCTCTGCCCTACTCTCTGCGTGACTTCCAGTAAGGTCTTTCCCCGAATTGAGCTTTTGTTTCTCGTTTACAAAATGGATATCATACTTGTATTAAATAAATATTTACTAAGCGTCGAATCTGTGCTAGGGATACAGCAGGACTCAAGTCTTGTGGCGATGACAGCCCTCAATCAAACATCCAAAACTGCAGTTGTGATCATTGAAACGGAATGGTACAAGGCACCCCAGGGTGTGTCACAGGAGACCTGAGCTAGCCCCAGGTCAAGGAACCTTTACTGAGGAGGTGAATATTGAGCTGAGATTTGACAGAGTGGGGAGGAAGAGTTTCCTATCTGAAGAGAGCTTCCAATTTCAGGTTCTGAAAGAGGCCGTTGTGGCTGGAACAGAGAGCTTGTGGGGGACCATGATGTGAAACACGCTGAAGGGGTTGCCAGGGGTCAGACCGTGCAGGCTTTGTAGGTAATAGGAAGAATTTTGGTTTTTCAAGAACCAGGTGGGAAACCACTCAGAAACTGACATGGGTGGTAATGTGATTAGATTTGTATTTTGAAAAGGTTACTGTCTTGAATGGAGAATGGATTGAGGAGCAAGCTCTCCGAGTGAGAGATGATGGTAGCTTGGATTAGGGAGGTGGTGGAGAGAAGTGGATGGATGTGACTTTAGGTGTTCCAGGACTGTGAGGAACTCACAGAGCTGTCAGTGACAGGGGTTGGTAGACGGCAGAGTTCTATGCATATTTAATAAACCTTTTCCTAGCATCTCCTCTGTGCCAGGCCCTGTGCCAGCTGCTGGAGATATAGTGAATAGAATTACAGACTGGTGGATTGAGAATGAAAGAAATGTCATTATCGAGGAGGAGCACACAGATGTCACAAGGGAAAGTGGCTAATTGATGAACAGTTATTCTAAATGGATTATCTGTTCATTCAGCAAACGTGAAATACTTTCTGAATTCGGGATTACAAATAGGAAGATGATACGAATTATTATTATTATTATTATTATTATTATTATTATTATTATTATTATTATTATTTTGAGATGGAATCTTGCTCTGTCCCCCAGGCTGGAGTGCAGTGGTGTGATCTTGGCTCACTGCAACCTCCGCTTCCCAGGTTCAAGCGATTCTTCTGTCTCAGCCTCTCAAGTAGCTGGGACTACAGGCACGCACAACCATGCGCAGCTAATTTTTTTGTATTTTCAGTAGAGACAGGGTTTCACCATATTGGCCAGGCTGGTCTCAAACTCCTGACCTCGTTATCTGTCCACCTCGGCCTCCCAATGTGCTGGGATTACAGGCGTGAGCCACCGTGCCCAGCCCGTTGATATGAATTATTTAGAGCAGTGTCTTTCAAACCTTTATGACTGTGACCTACAGTAACAAATACATTTTATGATACAACCGAGTGTACACACAAAGCTCCAGAAAACAGTACTTAGCTTTACTACTCTTGATGTATTGTGATATTTCAAAACTTCTGTTATTTTCATTTAAAAAATAATGCTGGTTGAGACTTTTATATTGATTTCCTAATCCACAAATGGGTTGTGACTTACAGTTTGGTGAAACACTTGCGTTGGTTCTGAGGTAATGATGATAAAATGTGCTCTTATTTTTGGAAAAGGATTGGTCTTCCTTTCTGCACTGTTTTATTTTGTTTTGTTTAAAGTAAAAAGAGTAAACAGGGCCGGGCATAGTGGTTCACACCTGTAATCTCAGCACTTTGGGAGGCTGAGGCGGGCGGATCACTTGAGGTCAGGAGTTCCCGATAAGCCTGGGCAATATGGTGAAACCCTCTCTCTACTAAAAGTACAAAACTTAGCCAGGCATGGTGGCACATACCTGTAGTCTCAGCTACTTGGGAGGCTGAGGCACAGGAATCGCTTGAACCCGGGAGATGGAGGATATAGTGAGGCAAGATCACGCCACTGCACTCCAACCAGGGTGACAAAGCGAGACCCTGTTTCAAAAAAAAAAAAGTAAACAGAATTAAACAGGCAGCTGGTTTTTCTGTGTGTGAAATTTTGGCATCTTGGCTAGATTGGAATTGCCTAGAGGGCAGTGACTGTCTTAATCTGTGATGTTTCTTTGGGGGCCTGGCAAAGATCCTGGCACAATGCAGGCACTCAGTGAGTATTTGTTAAATTAATCAGGTTGGTATCTTTGGACTAGAAGGTTAGATAATGGTTTGTTTACATTTGTTTGTGTTGGTACCATTCTTGCCGATATCCCAGAGGCAATGTCTGGAATATTCAGAAGTAGGTAAGATAAGTGTACTAAGCTCTTTCTCTTCTGGCCTGCTTTCTCTTCCTAGGCCAGCTTTACCACCTGAATTCATTCTGGATGAATGGTCCAGAGCCACCACTGATTGTGGGCTCTTTGGGAAGTTGTTTCACTCTCTGGAGTTGAGGTTTTTTATGAGTGAAAGAAGAGGGGAGATTTGTGGTTGAAAAACTCTCTAGAGCTCGAACAAATTTTAGATGCTGAGCCTTCACTTTCTACCATCTGTCCGTTTCTGGGCCTTCCCTGAGGCTTATGGGAAACTGGATATGTACTTGATTTAATCTTTCCAAATCTTTTGGGATAGTTTTTAGGCAGAATTGTAGTTTTAAATGATTTAGGCATAGTTGTAGTTTAGAGTGAGCCGTCCAAGCATTTTCCACCCTCACCCTCTCTTGTGAGAAAGAGATCTGAGACGATATTAAGAGTGGATGGTGGACAGAACACTGGCCTGCAGGCAGGGTACCCAGATTCTAATTTGGGTCCTGGTATGACCATGAGCATGTCACTTTTCTTTCACTGGTATCTTGTAGCTGTGAAGTGAGTGTCCTTGCATGTTAAACCAAAACACAAAAATCCTTTCTTTTTAATCCTCATTTTTCTCATCTGTAAACTCAATGCAGGGTTGTCATGAGGATTAAGGGAAATAATTATGTCAGGAGTCTAATTCAATATCTGGCATACAGAATGCTTAGCAAATGAAGCATCTTTCTCCACATTCTGATTAACTCTGATTTCTTTCTTTCTTAGCTGTTCTGGAAGACAAAGAAAAAGGGTTCTTTTGGTCACCTACCACTGGCCGCATGGCTGCCTTGCAGATGGATCCTGAGCTAGCCAAGCGCCTCTTCTTTGAAGGGGCCACTGTTGTCATCCTGAACATGCCCAAGGGAACAGAGTTTGGGATTGACTGTAACTCCTGGGAGGTGGGGCCCAAGTTCCGGGGCGTGAAGATGATCCCTCCAGGCATCCACTTCCTCCACTACAGCTCTGTGGACAAGGCTAATCCGAAGGAAGTAGGCCCTCGTATGGGTTTCTTCCTTAGCCTGCACCAGCGGGGGCTGACAGTGCTGCGCTGGAGCACACTCAGGGAAGAGGTAGACCTGTCCCCAGCCCCAGAGTCTGAGGTGGAAGCCATGAGGGCCAACCTCCAGGAGCTGGACCAGTTCCTGGGGCCTTACCCATATGCCACCCTGAAGAAGTGGATCTCACTCACCAACTTCATCAGCGAAGCCGCAGTGGAGAAGCTGCAGCCCGAGAACCGGCAGATCTGTGCCTTCTCCGATGTGCTACCTGTGCTCTCCATGAAGCACACCAAGGACCGCGTGGGGCAGAATCTACCGCGCTGTGGCACTGAGTGTAAGAGCTACCAAGAGGGCCTGGCCCGGCTACCAGAGATGAAGCCCAGAGCCGGGACAGAGATCCGCTTCTCAGAGCTACCCACGCAGATGTTCCCAGCGGGTGCCACGCCAGCAGAGATAACCAAGCACAGCATGGACCTGAGCTATGCCCTGGAGACTGTGCTCAACAAGCAGTTCCCCAGCAGCCCCCAGGATGTGCTTGGTGAGAGGGAACAAGGCTCTTTGGGAGTGGGCCAAGGGGAGGATATTAGCAGAGGTGTTTTAGAATAGGGAGTACATCTTGTGTTAGTCCAGCAGAAACTAAACCTGGCTAGGAGGCTGAAGATACAGGTGTATCTTTACCCTTAACCCTGGAGATTGTGATTCGAGAGATCTGGAGTGGGGCTCCAGCAGTTTCTGTCTATCTGTCTTTCTGTCTAATAAACAAGCATCCTAGGTGAACCTAGTACAGATAATCTTCTGTTTGGGAACCACTGATAGAGCCCAGTCCTACAGAAGGAAAAGCTTTGGCCCACTGAGTGGCTGAACTGAGACCAGAACCCAGGACTCTTGGTTTCTGGGCCAGACATTTGCTCACTGTAGCCTCTCACCTGCCTCCTCAGTTTGCTCCTGACCCTCAAGATGTTGGTCTCTCAACTGGCTTAGAACAGGACAGTGATTTTTTTTTTTTAATCATTACAGTTTTTATTGTTGCCTCCCCTTTTATTACAAAAATGATAGGTATTAATCATAGAAGAAAAACAAAATTTACTTCAAATCTTCACTACTTAGAAATAACCATTTATACATTTTTGTATATTTATATTCCTTTTTTTCTGTGTATTTCTGTGTATTTCATTTCAGTGTCTTCTCTGTTTATTTCTATGTACCTCCTCTCAGTCTTTTAAAAATTCAGTATATGGGCCGGGCGCGGTGGCTCAAGCCTGTAATCCCAGCACTTTGGGAGGCCGAGACGGGCAGATCACGAGGTCAGGAGATCGAGACCATCCTGGCTAACACGGTGAAACCCCATCTCTACTAAAAAAAATACAAAAAGCTAGCCGGGCGAGGTGTCGGGCGCCTGTAGTCCCAGCTACTAGGGAGGCTGAGGCAGGAGAATGGTGTGAACCCGGGAGGCGGAGCTTGCAGTGAGCTGAGATCATGCCATTGCACTCTAGCCTGGGCGACAGAGCGAGACTCTGTCTCAAAAAAAAAAAAACTAAAATTCAGTATATGCATCTATGTATATATGAGTTTTTATAAAAACAGGATTGAAGTATATTATTACTTTGTAATCTGCCTTAATATAAACGTTTTTTCATGTCACTAACAGTCACTTTTTTAGTGGCTGTTTCATGTGCCATAGTTATTGGACCAGTTCTCTGTTATGGACCATTGAGATGTTCCCTATTTTCCCTATTATAAATATCATCAAGTGGCCGGGTGTGGTGACTCACACCTGTAATCCCAGCACTTTGGGAGTCTGAGGCCGAGGGGCATCACCTGAGGTTAGGAGTTCAAGACCAGCCTGGCCAACATGGTGAAACCCCTACTAAAAATACACAATTAACTGCGTGGTGTGCACCTGTAGTCCCAGCTACTCTGGAGGCTGAGGCAGGAGACTCACTTGAACCCAGGAGGCGGAGGTTGCAGTGAGCCAAGACCTCGCCATTGCACTCCAGCCTGGGTAACAAGAGCTGTCTCAAAAATATATATAAATATATCATCTAGTGAACATTCTTGCGTGCACTTATGCATACATTCAGGGATAGAATTGCTGGGTCAGACTGTGCATGTTGCCAGGAGAAGGTTTTGCATCCTTGCTGGCTGGTAGGAAGCTATTGCCCATCACCTTTGACAGCATTGGGCATGGCAGTTTAACAAAGGCCTCTTCCAATTGGATAGTTGAAAAATGGCACCTTATTTATATTTCTTAAATACTAGTGACAGCAAATATGTGTCACATTTTGAACAGCTAATATATATTTACAAATTTTCCAGGTAATTTGCATATTTTCTTGTTGGAAGTTGAGCGAGAAATCTGAATGTAGAACTTTGTTTTTTTTTTTTTTGTGAGACAGGGTTTCGCTCTGTCTCCCAGGCTGGAGTACAGTCACGCAATCATGTCTTACTGCCACCTCAACCTCTTGGGCCCAAGCCATCCTCCCGCCTTGGCTTCCCAAAGTGCTGGGATTACTGTGCCTAGACAGGACTTTTTATATCATTGGGTCAGCTGATGATATAACGTGTATTTTAACAGGTACATCTTAATGCATTGGTATTTTCATGTAATAAGTAACTTTTGAAAGTCTGGCTTAAAAATGAATAGAAATCCTGTCTTTCTACCTCTTAAACATTTCAATTCTTCAAAATATATCTTGTGAAAAGGTCTGTTACAGGAATCACTTTGTTGGGCTTTTTTTTTTTTTTTTGAGACAGGGCCTCACTTGGTGACATGGGCTGGAGTGCAGTGGCGTGATCACAGCTCACTGCAGCTTCAACCTCCTGGGCTCAAGTGATCCTCCCACCTCAGCCTCCTAAGTAGCTGGGACCACAGGTGTGTGCCACCACGGCCAGCTAATTATTTTTGGTCGAGATAGGGTCTCCCTGTGTTGCCCAAGCTTGTCTCAAACTCCTGAACTCAAGTAATCCTCCTCCATTGACCTCTCAAAGGGCTAGGACTATCCCTGCCACCACACCTGTCCAGGGATAATTTTGAATCTACATCACAGCTCTTTGAAATGATTTTTGATGTCATAATTAAATTTTAGACAAGGTCAGAAATGCACAAATTTAAATAAATGTCCTAAATGCAAAGAATAGGGTAATATTTAGTTTCACAAACCAAGTAAAGCCAGCTGAAGAATCAAATCATTAACGTATATTACACAAAGAAAATTTGACTGTATTTGAAAATACTGGTCAGAGATCCAAAATATCTCAACCAGGTAGCTATTCACATAAATCAAACTTAGTTCCATATGCTTAGGACAGGGAGCTAGTTTTTCTAGGTCTCTGGAAGTGGCAGAGATCAAACACTGCATTTAAAGAGGTATTTGGTGTTGGGTGCATCTCTTCTTTTTATGGCCCACATGTACATATACCGCATTAAATTTCCAGCCACCTTTGAAGTAGAGAGAATGCCTGTGATGAGTGGCAGTAATTCTGCGGTAACCAGAGACCCAGTTACTTGCCCAGGGACAGTGGTGTCTGGATCATCAGGTCTCTTTGTTTGAGATGGGCATCTGATAGAAATTGGGAACATAATATTTTTTGAGTGCTACTTTGTGCCAGGTGTTATTCTAAATGCTTTACGTGTACTGTATCCATTCATTTAATCTTTGCTGCAACCCTCAAATAAGGAAATCCAGGTCTTAATAGATTGAGTAACTTGCCCAAGGTCACACAGCTGCTAAGTGGCAGAGCTAAGATTTGAATCTAGGCAGTTTGGCTCCAGAGCCCATGCTCTTAGCCACCAAGCTGCTCATAGAGATTAAATCACAGAGCCCTGTGATTAAGCAAACAAAAAATAATCTGGCTGGCATGCTGACCTTGGAATAAGTACTCAGGAATTTTTCTTTGGTGGGAGGTTCTAGAACTGTTCCCACCCAATAGAGAATCTGTTTTATCTTTCCATTGCCCACATTGTGAAGCATTGATGTGCGGCCTTGGGCAAGCCCTTGACCTCATCTATAAAATGAGGCAAATACCACCTTCCTGATTGCCTGTGGAGTTGGGCTGAGGGTTACGTGGTGTAGTGCAGTATTTCTGTGACCCTGGAGCAGACCATCCGCATCAGAATCACCTGGGGAACTTGTTAGAGCTACAGATACGAAGGCCCCATCATCTCTCCTCAACCAGAACCTCTGAGGGGGAAGCTTGGGTAGCTTTACTTTTAACAGACTCTCAGTGATTCTGATGGGCAGCCAGGTTTGAGATCCACTTGGCATAATATCCATGAACACATTTTGTAAACTTAAAATGCCAGGCAAATACTGGGAATACCTCTTCTCTTGCAGTCTGACTTTACAGAAATCCAAAGCCACAGGTTGGTTTCCCATGGCTTGAATTCATAGCGGTTCAGCAAACATTTGTTGAGTACCTGTTAGGTGCAAAATCCCATGCCAGGCTCTGCAGGAGTGACAAGGATAAAAGGTAATCTGTTGCTGAGGTCCAGTGGAATTGATGGCCTTGTGAACAGTGATGCAGAGTGTCAGCTGGTTCTCCTCTCCCTCAGAATCACTTCTCTCTGCACCTTTCAGGTGAACTCCAGTTTGCTTTTGTGTGCTTCCTGCTGGGGAATGTGTATGAGGCATTTGAGCATTGGAAGCGGCTCCTGAACCTCCTGTGCCGGTCAGAAGCAGCCATGGTGAAGCACCACACTCTCTACATCAACCTCATCTCCATCCTGTACCACCAGCTTGGTGAGATCCCTGCTGACTTCTTCGTAGACATTGTCTCCCAAGACAACTTCCTCACCAGCACCTTACAGGTGAGCAGTCTTTCTGACTGAGCTGATGCACGTGTGGGCCAGAATTGAGGCAACAGTATGTGTTTTGTTTCTTGCTATTCTTCCATGACCCAAAAATGTTTAAATTTCAGTTTCCTAGTCTTGGGATATTTCCTGGTTTTCTCTCTCTTACTCAATTGTAAGTGTCTCTATGCCAGAAATTTTCTCTCTGCACCACCCTCTCCCTATACCTCATCCCCAGAGTGCCTAACAGTGGGATACTTGGATTTGAATTCCTTCCACTGCTTTGGTTTACTCAGCTTAAAACAGCTTTTCTTTCTCCCTGTAGCCATGAATTGCTACAACCCAGTAAAGCAAAGTTTTGAAGTTTTTTATTCCCAGTGAAACATCTGCAGCTTCTTAGATCTCATTTAAGCATTAAAATAACTTTGATTTCCTGTTCAAACAAAATGTGCCAGTTTCTGCAGAGATTCTATGACCGAAAAAGTGAAATTTGCTTTCAACTTGGCAATTAAATTTTCATTATGAGTGGTAATTAGGAAAGAAGCTTCAAACAACTTACAATCTTCATCCTATGCTATTTCCTCCCTTTGCAAACAGATTAGTTTCCTTTATGTACTTGGGACAGCCTCTGTCACTCACATTGTGTAACTTTCTCAAGAATAGAAGAGGCAGAAGCTGCCAACTATCAGTTTCCATACTTTCCCTCCCATGAGCTTCTTTCTTCTTCCTGTGTGTAGTACCCCCATGAGGCCTGCTCCATATAAGGCAGCTTTTCACCAACCTTCCAGTCCCACTCAGGGTAACAGAAGGGACGAATATTCATTAAATGTTGGGGCTGGGTGTGGTGGTTCATGATTGTAATCCCAACACTTTGGGAGATGAAGGCAGGAGGATCACTTGAGCCCAGGAATTAAAGACCAGCTTGGGCAATATAGTGAGACCCCGTCTCTACAAAAATTTAAAAAATTGGCTAAGTATGGTCATGCACATCTGTAGTCCTAGCTACTTGGGAGGCTGAGACAGGAGGATCACTTAGCCCAGGAGTTTGAGGCTATAGTGAGCAATGATCGTGATTGTGCCACTGCACTCCAACCTGGGCAACAGAGTGAGACTCTGTTCACTCATTGAATCCCTTTGGAACCCTGTAAGATGGGGATATTATTCCCATTTTACAAATGAGAACACTGAGAACGGTTAAATCATTTACTTGAAGTCATACAGCTGGCAGATGGAGGTCAGGATTTGTACCCAGGCCTGAGTCTTGGTTTCCTGCCTGTGCTTATGCCCTTGTGTAGTGAATACAGTGAATCCCCCAGAAAGGATTCTTGATTGACATCAGTGAAGACTTCATCGAGGTCCTGTTTCTCAGAGGTACAGAACGCTTTTCTAAAGCCAACCTACTGTTGGACGAGTCCCTGTGAGCAAGCATCTGACTTAAAGCTGGCAGTTGAAGGACCTGTGTAAACCATGGCAATGAATCAGTCAAGCGCATGGTTTGAGCCCGGTCTGTTCCACTCAGAAGAGCTGTAAAACTGTCCTTTTACTGGTTCTTCATGTAACAGAGAAATTAAACCCGTTTGTCCTTCCTCTGTGGGGAAAATTTTCCCCAAAGGTACTGGTTATGGGTTGTGAGGCAGTGTGAGGAGGCATTAGCCTGCTAACTTGCCTCTGGCAGTGGCTGCTTCCCTCCTGATGCACACTGATGCTGTCGCACAAACACGGGAGGGCCACGGTGTCGCTGGCTGTCGGGACCATTGTTAGCACAACCAGCAGCTGAGCTCTATAATTGCCAGGCTTTGTTGCCAGCAATGATTTACAAAACAGTAAGTGCCCAGCTCGATTGCTGGATGCCCAGGTGGGTTGTGCAAAGCTGATGGTTGGAAACATTCAGTCTTTGGACTTTTCACCAAGAAAATTTGATGTCATTATTTAGAAAAATCCAGGGCTTGTCCCAAAAAAAAAAAAAAAGTCTGAGCATTCTTCATATATAACATTCTACTGAAAAGTGTTGAGGAATATATATATATATATGAGTTAGCCAGGGTTCCTGCCCTCAAGGGATTTGTTCATTGATTTAGCAGGTAATTGCCGAGCATCTGCTGTATAGAAGACTCTGTTCTAGAACTGGGAATATAGCTGTGAGCAAAACAGAGTCACTGTCTTGACTCTTGTATTTTGAGGGAGTTAACTAACTAAGTAACTCCAGATAGCAGTAAGTGTTTTAGAAGGCAGTCCTGCCCTAGTACCATTTCCCTAGCCCTGGCCTTTTGGTCTTACCTAGATTGCATTGGAGTTTACCAGCATCCATGCTTACCCATTACCCCATCTCTCTCCCACGCTGCCACTTGAGGTGCTGCTCCATAATGCAGCTGTGATCCTGCTTCTCTCTGGCTCCTCATTGCCTAGAAAATTAAAAGCCCAAACATTGTTCACAAAGGCCATTCTGATCTGGCTTCTTATCCTGTTCTCCAGCTTCTCCTCCCTCTCTCTGTTTTCCCCCATCAACTCCAGCGACAGTGGTCTCTTTGCAGGTTCCCAGATAGGCTATGCTGTTTCATGCTTTTTTAAAAAAAAAATTGTCATAAAAAACATGGCCGTTCCGTGGTGGTTCATGCCTGTAATCTCAGCACTTTGGCAGGCAGAGGCTGGAGGATCACTTGAGGTCAGGAGTTCGAGACCAGCCTGGCCAACATGGTGAAACCCCGTCTCTACTAAAAATACAAAAATTAGCCGGGCATGGTGGCGGGTGCCTCTAGTCCCAACTACTCAGGAGGCTGAGGCAGGAGAATCTCTTGAACTGGGGAGGCAGAGGTTGTGGTAACCGAGATTGTGCCACTACACTCCAGCCTGGGCAAAAAGAGTGAGACTCCATCTCAAAAAAAATAAATAATAAAAATGAAATTGTGGTAAGAAACACAATTTAGCATGAGATATGCCCTCTTAACAGATTTTCAGTGTTCGGTACAGTATTGTTAACTATAAGCATCATGCCATCCAGCAGACCTCTAGAACTTCTTCATCCTACATAACTGAAACTTTATACCCATGTTTCATACCTTCTTGCCCGAACCTGATTTTCCCTCTCCCTGGTACATATTTGCTCATTCTACAACATGCCCTCCAGGCATCCCTCCTCTCTCTCTCAATCTCTCTCTCAATCTCTCTCTCTCTCTCCCCCTCTCTCCCCCCCCCGCTCCCCTTTCCCTACTCTTAGCCTACTTTGTACTTGTCACTATCATATTGCATGAGATTAATATATTGTCTGCCTGACTCCCACACTGAATCATGGGCTCCTTTTACACGAGGCCTATTTTTTGTTCATCTGGTTATCTTCTTTTTTTTTTTTTTTTTTTTTTTTTTTGGGGCATAGTCTTGCTCTGTCGCCCAGGCTGGAGTACAATGGTGCGATCTTGGCTCACTGCAACCTCTGCCTCCCAGGTTCAAGTGATTCTCTGGCCTCAGCCTCCCAAGTAGCTGGGATTACAGGTGCACACCACCACACCCAGCTATTTTTTTTGTGTGTTTTTAGTAGAGACAAGGTTTTGCCATGTTGGCCAGGCTGGTGTTGAACTCCTGACCTCAGGTGATCCACCCAGCTCATATCTGGTTATCATCAATATGTTGTCAAGGCCTAACATTTATTTCATTTCGTGTTATTGGGTGTTTTTAGGTGGATAGAGTTCATAATTATTTTGGCAATGTAAATATCATAGGTATAAACAGTGGAGTCTGATCAAAGGGCATTAGAAGCACCAAAGAGGGACTGGTTAATTCTGACTGGGGTTGAATACTTAGCCGCCTGCCCTCCCAGGTAGTCAAGTAAGTGGAACTGGCTTTCTTACTTAGGAGCTTAAATGGCTACTACCCATGGAGAGGGATTGGTGTTTGTGTGTGTGAGCACTTAAAAACAGCCACATTAGCATGGATAAAATCAGCCACGTAATGGAATGCTCTTAGCCATTAATTTTTTTTCGACTTTCTCATGTGAGGCCTTTTTGAGTAGAAGCCACTGGTTTTTACAAATCCCTTGGATTTCACTTGAATAAAAGTGATTTGTTTTACAAAAATAGATACAGTTTTTTCTTTTATTTAAAGCAACGTAAGTCATCATAATTCATTTAAAACCAATAAAAGGATAATCTGAATTTAATGATATGTTAGAAAGTGAGTTATGTACAAAATAAGGATTTTTATTGTTGATTGTGTAGTATTTAGGCATATAGTCATCTAACCTGTTTTTAAAAATACTTCTAGTTACAATAGGCCATATATGCTTTCCAACTTCCTTTTTTGCTAGTATTCTAAATATGCGTTCATCTTTAACTTGAGGGAAAACACCATCTCGACAATGAGGTCTGTGGTATTTTTATCACAATGCCCACTATGATAAATGTGCCTGCCTACTCCTACACTTTTGCCGTTAGCTATCTCTTTTGCGTGCTTAGTCTCACTGAGCCCTCACAACAGTGCTAGAGGCTAGGTCTGTAATCCCATTGTACAGATGAGGAAGCAGGCTCAGGGAGGTCACATAATTTGCTCAAAATCCACAGAGCTAATGGAAGGCAAGGCTGAGCTTTACATTCTGCAGCCTGTGGCGGGCTTCCGTATATGATTAGAGCCCCAGATGAAACATCCAGATTTTTCAGACTGACCTCAGGTGATCTCATTCGCGCTGCTTTTCACCTTCCTGGTCATCATTGTGACACAATAGTCTTGCTTTTAATACCACTTTCTTCTGCTGCAAGTAGAAACAAAATCTTCTACCTATTGCTAGTTTCATTCTAAGTTGAATAATTATTTGGGAATTGAAAAATTTAGGAAATGTCATCTTTTTGGTCTAGCTAAAAAAATAGGATAAGATAGTGACATAGCTACCTACCTTGATATTTTGAATTTCTCGAGGTGACCTAACTGAACTCAATTTATTTAACTTAGGTTTAAGAGGAGCTTTCACATGTATGACTAAAGTAATTTAGAATTTCTTTTTTTTCTTTTTTTTTTTTTTTTTTTTGAGACGGGGTCTTGCTCTTTTGCCCCGACTTGGGTGGCAGGGGCCGGATCTCAGCTCACTGCAAGCTCCGCCTCCCGGGTTTACGCCATTCTCCTGCCTCAGCCTCCGGAGTAGCTGGGACTACAGGCGCCCGCCACTTCGCCCGGCTAGTTTTTTGTATTTTTAGTAGAGACGGGGTTTCACCGTGTTAGCCAGGATGGTCTCGATCTCCTGACCTCGTGATCCGCCCGTCTCAGCCTCCCAAAGTGCTGGGATTACAGGCTTGAGCCACCGCGCCCGGCTAGAATTTCATAATACACAGATTAAATGATTAAAGTGTTCATGCTTTATTTTATATTTGAAGAAAAACACCCAGTAGATGTGTTTTTTGTTTTAGATAAATGCATTTGTTTGCAAAATATTATCCTATTTCAAAAGTGTTTTTTAAATATTTAGTATTAATCTGCTGAGATTAAGGTGATTTATGTCCCAGTGATGTTAAAAAGTGTTGATTTGATTTTGTTTTAGTGAATAAAATAACTAGATCACTGTTAAGTTTCCTGAAGAAGGCATACAATTAATCTGAAAGTAAAAGAATCGTTATTTCTTGGAAACTAAGTAGTATTTAAACATCTTCATTTCTGAATTGTGAGGAGTTTTGAAAATGTGGTCAAAAATAGATGAGGGGATGCCAGGGGTCGGTGGTGAGGGAAGGGTTTGACTGCTAAGAGGCAGTATGAGGGAGCTGTTTGGAATGATGGGATGGTTCCATGTCCTGACTGGGGAGGTGGTTACACAGTTTATATGCACCTTCAAACTCAGAACTGGATGCCAAAAGCAAACACTGTGAACATATATCATATGGTGGTTGCATGGGGGTATATATATATTTGTCCAGAAGAACTGAGCATTTAAAATTGATGAATTTACTAACCTGGGCAACACAGTGAGAACCTGTCTCTATAAAAAATTTAAAAAAAAAAAAATTCCAGGCGTGGTGGCTCATGCCTTTAATCCCAGAACTTTGGGATGACAAGGTGCAAGGATCACTTGAGCCCAGGTGTTCCAGACCAGCCTGGACAACATGGCGAAACCCTGTCTCTACAGAAAATACAAAATTAGCTAGGCATGGTGGCATGCATCTATAGTCTTAACTAGTGAGGAGGCCGAGGTGGGTGGATCACTTGAGCACAGAGGTCAAGGCTTGCAGTGAGCTGTGATCATATCACTGTGCTCTAGCCTGGGTGACCCTGTCTCAAAAAAAAAAAAAAAAATTGTCTAGGTGTTGGTGGCATACCTGTAGTCCTAGCTGCTTGGGATGTTGAGCCCAGGAGTTCGAGGCTGCAGAGAGATATGATCACGCCACTGCACTTCAGCCTGGGTGACACAGCAAGACTCCGTCTCAAAAAAAAAAACAAAAATAAAAATAAAAAAAATAATAAATAAGTAAATAAAATAAAATGAATAAAATTAATTGTGTGTAAGTTATACCACAATAAGGTTGATTTTTTGTTTATTTTTTTTCAAGTCAATCCAGACTATGCCCTGTGTCCTGGAGGCTGCAGAGGGGACAGTTCCAGAAGCACCTTGGTTCCCCACAAGGCAGTGCTAAAACTGAATATTAGGGATGGATTAAGCCTCTGTCAAGGCAAAAGGTCTGGGTAGGGGAAGGATGAAGCAGAGATGCCTCTGCTTTGACAGGACTTTGCTCAGCATTCGTCACTGCGTGTTGCAGCACGCCTAGTGTCTTACTTCTATGGTGGGAATAGTCAGTTCCTGGGCTGCCTCCCAGGCTGTGGTAAAGATCAAGTTGGTGAGTTCTTTAAAAAGGACGAGGCACTTTTTAAATTAGAAACCTTATTTGTTAGACTGAAGGTGTCTGTTTTACCTGCCTCTAGTGGAATTTATTCCCAGGCAGTGTTTGAGAGGTGCTTCGGGAGGATGGGTGATGAGCGTGAGCCCAGCTTGTTCCAGCCTGTCACTGCTGGCCATTGCCAAGTGCAGGGCAGTTCCTGGGTCTCGTTAGGTCATTTGGGGAGTACCCTTTGGGCTCTAACTCTATACCTGGCCCTGGGCAATATGCTTTGTGGGACACATCGATAATTAGGATGCAGTCCCCACTTTTAGAGGGTGCAAATCACTGTGATACAAGCACAGTGTGAGGAACGCCATGAGGGAGGCTTGGGCACAGTGCTGGGGAACAGGGGTCTGAGCAGTTCATGTCACAAGGAGGTGGCTTGAGAGCCATGGCGTTCAGGGGCCTGGTAAAGAAGCTGCCTCCTTCCTAAGATGAGCCTTTCATTCTCCCCGGCATCACCACATCATTATTGAACAGCTATTTGGTGCTAGGCACTATACAAAAGTGAACCAAAAATTGAACCTGTGGTAGTCTTCATTCTTCTGTTCACGGAACATCTAATGGGTTCTTTTTATGTGTCGGGCGCTGTGCTGAGAGTAGAGCACGGTGTGAAAGAGCCGCTGCTGTGAGGTTGCTCCTTGTCTGGTGGGCGAGATCAACAGCAAATGGCCTGTTACCTTACTGAGACTGATCAAGGTAGCCCTGGGGCTGAGGGAGCGCCGAGGAGCACCCGCTCCATCCTTGGTCTGGAAGACTCCTAAAGGAGGTGATGTCTGAGCCGAGCCTGAGTCTTTAGGAGAAATTCGTAGGTGAAGGAGGAGAAAGCAGGAGGTGGAAGGGTGTTAAGAGCAGAGGGAAAAGCGTGTGTGCAGACAGGCGCAGAGGAAGCAGTGGCACATGTTTGGGCGGCTGCTCAGTGGCTGAAGAGCAGGGACTGTGGAAAGTCATCCAATTCCCATGTAAGAAAGGGAAACTGGAAGAGACTTGGTAATTCAGCCCAGCAGGCTCCCCGCAACCTCTGGGGATGGCATCATGGGTGTGCAGGGCCTCCAGAGCTAAAACTGTTTGAGAGAAGGCTTCTGTGCTGTCCATACCAGGCCCCTCCCCAGAGTTCAGCCTTGCCCCAGGCAGGCTCCACTAGCTGCCTACAGACAGGCCGACTCCTGGCTTCCCCATGGCCCTCGCCACCACGATCACACAGCCCCTCTAATTAGTTATTGATCTGGCATTTTGTTGTGGCTGTGCTTCCCACTCCTACGTATAGTCGATTCCCAAGTTAATGAAGCTGGATGCTGTACCGTCCCCCTTCCCCCGCATCACTTCTCCCTGGGCTCACACTGCTGCTACTCCAACGGAATGGCTCCAGACAAAGACCACTGAAAACGAGCCGCACTCCTGCTAACAGGAAGATGGCACAGAAGCGGGTGGGAGAATCTGGAATCAGCTGCAGAGTACGCCTGTTGCCTTTGTTGGGTCAGGTCTCCTGGGGCCCAGCATCTTTCCATGGTGGCCTGAAAGCCAACTGTGGCATGAGGGTGATGTGGATCAAAGAGCTTCTTCCACCGTCACACCCCTGTGTCTCTGGGTGGGCCTGTAGGGTACCAGATGGTAGTCTGGGAAAAAACACTTCTTCCTTTCTGGGTAATTTGTATTCAGTCATTTAACTCCTCTCAGCTTCCATTTCCTTAAAATAGGCATTCTGTTGTATCTTCCCAGGGTGTTGGGAGGATCCAGTTGGATGCTCTGTGAAACTTCTTTGAAAACAGTATAAGAAGGAGTCATGGGTTTGCTGTTACTCTTAGGAAGGGACTGGGATCCTGGACAATCTGGAATGGGGTTTCAGAAGATACACAATGGCCAATGTGCACGTGAAAACATACTCAATATCCACTGATCATTAGGGAAATGCAAATCAAAACTACAGTAAGATACTACCTCCCACCTATTAGAATGGCTATGATTTAAACACACAGAAAATAACAGGCGTTGGCCAGGATGTGGAGAAATGAGAACATTTGTGCATTGCTGGTGGGAATATAAAATGGTACAGCCCCTGTGAAAAACAGTGTGGCAGTTCATCACAATTTAAACAGGGAGTTCCCGTCTGATCCAACAGCTCCACTCCTGGGTTTCTGTGCAAAAGAATTGAAAGCAGAGACCCTAAGAGAGATGTGTACACCCATGTTCATAGCAGCAGCATTCACAATAGCCAGAAGGTAAAAACAACACAAATGGACATTGACAGATGAATAGACAAACAAAATGTGGTATCTGCGTACAACAGAATATTATTCAGCCTTCAAAAGAAAGGAAATTCTGACACATGCTGCATCATTAATTAACCTTGACGGATATTATGCTAAGTGAAATGAGCCAGTTGCAAAAGGACAAATGCTGTATGATTCCACTTAGATGAGGTGCCTACAGATTCATAGAGACGGAAAGTAGGATGTGGGTTGCCAGGGCCTGGAGGGAGGAGGGAGGGGGAGTTGCTGTTCAATGGCTGCAGAGTTTTGGTTGGAGATGATGGGGTCATTCTGGAGATGGATGGTGGCGATGGTTGTACAGCAATGTTAATGTACTTAATGCTACTCAGCTGTACGCTTAAAATGGCTAAAAGTAAATATGTATATTTTGCCACAATTTAAAAAAATATTTAAAAATGGTTGAAATGGTAGATCTTATGTACAGATGCTCCTCAGCTTCCCATGGGGTTATGTCTTAATAAACTGTAAAGTCAGATATACTGTAAGTCAAAAATGCATTGATTACACCTAATGTCCCTAACATTGCAGCTCAGCCTCGCCCACCTCAAATGTGCTCAGAACACTAACACTAGCCTACAGTTGTGCAAAACCATTTAACACAAAGCCTATTTTATAATGAAGTATTCAATATCTCATGTAATTTCTTTAATACTGTATTGAAAGAAACAATTCAAAGTGTGGCTTCTTCTGAATGTGTATCACTTTGCATCATCATAAAGTCGAAGTGTCGTAAACTGAACCATCGTAAGTCAGGGTCCATCTGTATATTTTACCACAATAAAAAAAAAATCAAAGACAGCTTTTAAGGGGGATAGAAGCCTCAAACTGGCAGCCTGTGGCCCATTTAGAAGATTAGAGCAGCAATTCAGTCTTGTTGGCTTGGGGCCTAGGACTTTATGGGGTCCAGGGGCTTATAAGCACCCCCAAGCCTTTCTTAGGACCTTAGTACCGACTGGTATGGCTACTACCTGTTCCTCTGGGATACTGCCCAGGTGTCCAGTAGAACCCCCCAGGGGGTGGGGCCAGGGTAATGGCCCCAGCCTTAACAGTGGGGCATCTCTGCCCAGAGAGTAATTTTCCATTCTAGTCCTGCCCTAGCATCTCAGCTGGGTTTGGACCTTCTTTCTTGGTTTGGGGGGAGCACAGCAGGTGTCCTGGGCCTATGCCAGCAGCAGCTGATCTACCCGCCCCACAGAGCCGAACACCATGAGGAAATTTCCACAGCTTTCTCGCGCTCGCCCCCCGTCTTCTCAGGAGTGACTTATCCTCTGTTCTCTGTAGGTTTTCTTTTCCTCTGCCTGCAGCATTGCCGTGGATGCCACCCTGAGGAAGAAAGCTGAAAAGTTCCAAGCTCACCTGACCAAGAAGTTCCGGTGGGACTTTGCTGCAGAGCCTGAGGACTGTGCCCCTGTGGTGGTGGAGCTCCCTGAGGGCACCGAGATGGGCTAACTCGGGCAGCGCTCTCAGCTGTGAGGGGCCCCTTGCCACAGGGCTGCAGTCCTGGCCTCTCCATTTACTTCTTCCTATCCTGGGACCTGCCAGGGCAGCAATCTCTCCAGATCCCGCAAAGATGGAGCCAGAATTCCCTTTTTCACTGATAAATATGTTTCTTCATTGCCAAAGAGGCTGTACCCATCCTGAAGGCACATTTGTGGGTTCCCCATCAGCTGGGCCTTGGTGCTAACCTGGCTGAATTTCACACAGGCTCTTACAGAAGCTCCTAGGGGAGACCTGCCTACACGGCAACCAGATTCCCTCTGAGTGAGAAGGAATTGAACCAAAAGTCCTAGAAAGAACTGATTGCTTGTTCCATAGGAGCTTAGAAAACAAGAAACCCTGGATTGCCCAGGGGGTCTGAGAGGTCGGTTGGTGACTTTTTTTGCAGTTAAATGGAGGGTGATGGGGAGATGAGCCTGCCTCTTGCTGAATGGGAGCAGAGGACTTGGGCCTGCGGCTTCTTGGAAGCCCTTGATTGGGAAGAGAGTGTCAAGGGAGACAGCTAGATTCAATCTGGCAGGTGGTCAGCTTCAGCTTTCTCCATCAAAATCCCATCCTCATGTCCAGAGGCCCAGTGGGTCATCTCCCAAGGTGGGTGTGGCCCCTGGCCTCAGGGGCCTTGCTGGTGCTGTTACCTCCCACCTGCTCCATTCCGAGGCCTCACCCAGAAGTGGGACCCTCCCCTTCCTCACCAGAGCCACCGTGACTGTTTCTCATGACCTGGAGCGTCAACAACAACCAGAAAGGTTTCTGCCCAGGGCAGGCTTCTTAAGGCCCTTATGAAGTTTTGTGCCTTCCAAGTGCTGAAGAAGACCTGGTCAGCCCAAATCTTCCCAGGCCTGCTGTGGAGCTGTCAGTCACTGGAATAATAAGCTCCTGGTTCCTTGGGAGTCCTGGGGGCATGCCTTTCGTGCTATGTGGCAGGGTTCCTCTCTAGACAAGTACACAGGCCCTGCCACCCTGACATCAAACTGTTGTACTATGATCACATCCTTTTCCAAGGCTGGGGCTCACACCAGGTTTTTGAATGAGAATCCCTGCTGGTTAAGACTTTTGCTTCCACTTGTTTCCTTGGAGATGTTTTTCCAAGAGCATAATGTACATTAAAGTCTTCGAGTTGAGACAATCCCCTTGTGTGTGTGTCTCTTGCAGTTAATCTGCCTGATCTCCAGAGCAGCCAGGCTACTGTCCATAGACACACACCTCCCTCCAGTGTCTGGGAGACCTGCCCAACCTCTGGAGTCTGGAAGAGGCAGGCAGCCAGTGTTCCTCCTGTTCCTCTGAGGCCCCTGAGACAGGCCCACAAGGAAGAAGGGATGAGGCCCCATGTCTCAATAATAACCCAAGATTCACCTCATATGAATTGGCTCCTCTTTTTCTCCCAAAGCCCACTCATCAGAACTACCTGGGGAGCTTGTGAAAACTATCTTTAAAGGAGTGAAGTCCTGATACATGCTACAACATGGATGAACCTTGGGAACGTGCTAAGTCAAAGACAAGGACCACCTATTACATGATTCCATTCACGTGGCATGTCCACTATAGGCAAACCCACAGAGAGAGAGAGTCAATTAGTGGTTACCAGAGAATAAGAGACTGGAATGGGAGTGACTGCTGATGAGTCTGGGATTTCTTTTTGATGTGATGAAGATATTCTAGAATCAGATGGTGGTGATGGTTGTACAACCTTACGAATTTACTAAAAACCACTGGAAGTAAGCACTTGAATATGATTAATTTTATGGTATGTAAATTACATCTCAATAATTTCTGAAAATGGAGATTCCCAAGTCCCATCTTGCAGAGTTTCTGAGGCAGCGAATCCGGATGGGGCCTGAGTTCTGAGGCACACTCTTGTTTTGTTTTTTTGAGACGGAGTCTTGCTCTGTCACCCAGGCTGGAATGCAGTGGTGCGATGTTGGCTCATTGCAACCTCTGCCTCCTGGGTTCACGCCGTTCTCCTGCCTCAGCCTCCCGAGTAGCTGGGACTACAGGCGCCCACCACCACACCCGACTAATTTTTTGTATTTTTAGTAGAGATGGGGTTTCACCGTGTTAGCCAGGATGGTCTCAATCTCCTGACCTCGGAGGCACACTCAGTTTTAAGTAACATTACCTGTAAGTGATAGCATTGCTATTAGTACCTGGAGCTCCCCTGGGACAGAATCTGTCTCCCATCAGGGCAATACCTGAAAGTTGGATCATGTAACCTTGTTCCCCAAGCGTTCAGTCAGTATTCCTGTTTACACAGATGCACGCCCCCTACACACACACACACACACACACACGCACACAACAGGTTAAACAAAACTAGCTACTATTTACCAAGGGCTCTGTTCTGTTACTTCACTGAAATCCTCAGCAGTATGTGGTAAGTACTCCAATTATCCCCATTTTGCTGATAGGAAAATGGGCTCAGCTGAAATCACTGCCAGGGTCACAGCCAGTGAGTACTGGGAACAAGAGTCAGGCCTCTGCCTCTGGTGTCCACAGTCCACTCTGCAGCTGCATTCACAGCTCCGATTTCCTTCCTTGCTGGCCCCACGTGTCCAGGGCAGCCTTCCCCTCCGCCCTGCTCCCAGCCTTGGCCCTGCTTTCATCCAGCTATGTGATCGTGAGCAAGTTGCTTATGTTCTCTGAGCCACAGCTCCTTGCACGAAATAAGAGTTGGCTTGGGGCCGGGCATGGTGGCTCACGCCTGTAATCCCAGCACTTTGGAAGGCTGAGGCGGGCGGATCACAAGGTCAAGAGATTGAGACAATCCTGGCCAACATGGTGAAACCCCGTCTCTACTAAAAATACAAAAATTAGCTGGGTGTGGTGGCGTGCGCCTGTAATCCCAGCTACTCAGGAGGCTGAGGCAGGAGAATCGCATGAACCCGGGAGGTGGAGGTTGCAGTGAGCTGACATCTTGCCACTGCACTCCAGCCTGGCCACAGAGTGAGACTCCATTTCAAAAAAAAAAAAAAAGGCTTGGATTTAGGTTTCTGATAGAGAATCTGTGGGCTCCCATAGGTATTTAAAAGTTGACCCTTGTGTTATTTTAAATGTTTTAAAAACAGAAACTACATTTATACAGGATAATATGACCGGACTGACAAAAGAAAAACAGTAGGTCTCTTTTGTTTGGGGCTGCAGTGACGTCCACTGTAGGTCTCCTGCTCGTCCCAACGGGCAGTCCTCTGTGTGTCTTTGATGAATAAAAAATGTGAAAACAGATTAATTATTACTTAATACTTGCAGTATTTTTGGAAGGCAGACGCTTTGGGAACAGAACCAGTGGCACTGCCGATCTCCAAGCTCCCTTCCAGCTCTATCACCTCTACATGTGAAGCTATTGGCAGGACCTGGCCTGATTTAAAAACCCTCCCAAATGCAGGCCTCATGGGGTCTAGCTCTTACTTGCAAGGCTGGTTCATCCTATTAGCAGAATCAGCAGAGGTGGCGACTTTCTAACCCCCTTCCCCTGTCCACATGACAAACCCTCCCTGTTGTGAGCCTCTTTCCCATCGAATTTCTCACCACTTGAGCAGTGGAGGGGTTCCCCACTGTTGACTTCCTCCTACCATTGGTAATTATCTCCCCACCATCATACCCTTGTAAATATTACTTAATATTCCCAGCGCACTGGGACATGCTGGTGTCTCCAACTAATCAGACTTTGGCTTGACTGAGATGCTGTCCCCTGCTGACCTGGGGGCTGAAAATGCAGAGTGAATGCCACCGTCAAGGCCAGCACTGAGTCACGTCCGCCAGATTGAAAGCGGAACCATACTGCTTTCATGGGGAGGCTTACCTGAGCTCCCCTGTAATCCCGGGAGCCCGTGTGGTCCGGCAGCTCTGCAGACACTGCTTTTTTTCTCAGTCCCCCACTGACTGTAGATGGCACTTCTTCATCTCAGATTCACTGGATCTGTCCTGGACAGGCTTTGTCTGTTTCTCTTAGAGCCTTCTAGACCCTTCCATCTCCAGAGCATCCATGGTCTGGCTTGTTCTCCCCCAACCCTGGGCTCCCAGACAGGCCTCCCTGCTGAGAGGTGGGCTGAGCGGGAAATGATGTCAGCTGCTCACTGCTAGGGGGCAGGTTGCACAGGCATTCATCTGGCACTCAGCTACCCCTGTCCACTGCCCTACCGCCGCCTCACCCACCCCCAGCCTGCCAGGCCTACTATCATGTGTCCTGGATCTGTGTCAGCTCCCTCGATTTCTCTGGAGAACAGGAATCCTGAGCACTGTCAGGCTGACAGCTGCTTGGTGGGAGGAGGCAAAAAATATGGGCATCTCAGTTCATTGTCCAATGTCAGGTGGCCCGCCCGAAAGAAACTCAACAAGTCCCTCTTCCTTGGATCTTTGTCTTGCTGCTTCTCTCTGCTGATTTCCCCCTCTTCCCTCTGTCCACTTCCAAAAATGTGCACCTGGCTCAGGTCTGGCCTCTCACTTCTAAGGGACGACAGATGGAGTTACATCTTCAGGAGAGCCCGCCTGCAGTGAGGAGCGCTGGAGAAAAATGTAGGACCTTCACCCAGGAACAGAGAGGTGGGAGGGCTGGCCTAAGGAGGAGGCCTTCACATACTTGAGGGTGTAGAGTGAGGAGCCCGGGAGAAGCCACAGGGCAGCTGAGGTCAGCTCCATGCCTGTGGCACTCAGAGACCACGCCCCTGCCCAGTGAGCTAACATCCTCGTGGGGGAGCCACAGAGTAAGCATGCTAAGTAGATGGCAGAGTGGGCCCATCCTGAGAAATGCCCTTGGGAAACAAAATAGAGCAGGGGAAGGGGAATGGAGAGTCCTGGCCGGGTGAGGGGAGATGCTGTATTTTTTTTTTTTTTTTTGAGACGGAGTCTTGCTCTGTCGCCCAGGCTGGAGTGCAGTGGCCGGATCTCAGCTCACTGCAAGCTCCGCCTCCCGGGTTTACGCCATTCTCCCGCCTCAGCCTCCCGAGTAGCTGGGACTACAGGCGCCCGCCACCACGCCTGGCTAGTTTTTTGTATTTTTTTTAGTAGAGATGGGGTTTCACCCTGTTAGCCAGGATGGTCTCAATCTCCTGACCTCGTGATCCACCCATCTTGGCCTCCCAAAGTGCTGGGATTACAGGCTTGAGCCACCGCGCCCGGCCCTAATTTTTTGTGTTTTTAGTACAGATGGGTTTTCACTGTGTTAGCCAGGATGGTCTTGATCTCCTGACCTCGTGATCCAGTCACTTCGGCCTCCCAAAGTGCTGGGATTACAGGTGTGAGCCACCATGCCTGGCCGAGATGCTGCAATTTAAAGGGAGTGGCATTTGAGCGAAGATTTAAAAGTGAGCAAGTGAGCCATGCAGGGGTCTGGAGAGTATTCCAGCAGAACAAGCAGCAAAGGTAAAGACCCTGGGGCAGGAGCCTGTCTGGTGTATTGCAGGAGCATCAGGGGGTCAGGGTCAGTAGGCAGGAGTGGGGTGATCAAGATGAGAATAGTAGGAGAGGAAACCAGAGAGTAACTTACAGAGGGACCAGGTTGTCCAGGGCCTATGGGCTGTTGTAAGACAGTGAAATGGGGACACATTTGAGGGTTTCAGGCAGAAAAGTGTCATGAGCTGACCCATCTTTTTGCTTTTTTTTTTTTTGAGACAGGGTCTCACTATGTTGCCCAGGCTGGGTGCAGTGGCTATTCACAGGTGCTGTCACAGCACCCGACAGCCTCAAACTCCCAGAGTCAAGTGACCCACCTCAGCCTCTTCAGTAGCTGGGACTACAGGCATGAGCTACACCCGGCAGCTGACTTCTGTTTGTAACAGGATCCCAAGCTGCTGTGTCGGATATAGACTGCAGGGGGTAAGGGTGGAAGCAGAAGGACCACTAAGGAGCTAGTGTGACAATCCCAGGGAGAGGTAATAGTGTCTCAGGTCACAGTGGTGTCAGGGGTGCAGGCTGTGCTGTACCATGATTCAAAAAAGGGATGGACAGGATGTCTTTGAAGGTCTCTTCTAGCCTGATAGCCTCCACTTCTTCAAGGCCACAGATCTGGACAGAATGCCAACTTGTTGGGCCTGCTCCCCCAACAGGAGTTGCCTCTTGACTGTCCTATCATGGGGTACGTTGAGCCTTCCTATTCTCAGATGCCCATGGTACTTTTGGGGAGGTGGGGCAATGATGAAGAATTGGGAGGGCTGTCACGGGTGTTCTGGGTGCTGGATGGCAGTGGAGGACTTGAAGTGGCTCTGCTGAGAGGCAGTGGGTGGGTCAGGGCCCCTGCTAGGCTGTGGTCGCTCCACCAGTGCCTGTGTGGATGTTCCTGCTGCTGGTGGGCAGTGAGGAGAGTCCCACTTACTGTTCCGGTGTCCATATGACTAAAAGGGAATTGAGGGCCAGCCGCCATGGCTCACACCTGTAATCCCAGCACTTTGGGAGGTTAAGGCGGGCAGCTTGCTTGAGCTCAGGAGTTCGAGACCAGCCTGGGCAACATGGCAAAACACCATCTCTACAAAAAATCGTAAAATTAGCCAGCCATGGTGGCATACACCTGTAGTCCCAGCTACTCAGGAGGCTAAGGCAGGAGAATTGTTTGAGCCCAGGAGGTTGAGGCTGTGTGAACTATGATCACGCCACTGCTCTCCAGCCTGGGCGAAAAAGCAAGACCCTGTCTCAAAAGAAAACCCCAAAAAACAGGAGTTGAGGGCATGTGAATTCTCTGTTGGTACTAATGGTTCTTGGTTGGAATCATTCACACACCCACTTCTGCCGCAGAAGCGCCTCTGGATATAGAGGCGATTACTAAGAGCCGGAGTGTGTTGGGGGCTTCCCTCCTGGCTGCCGGGCACTGTGTCAGGCCCTTGCCTTCCTCAGTCTGGAGCACCAGCTCTCCAGGGAAGGCCTCATCCTTCCGCCTTGTCCAGACAAGGAAGAAGGAAGGCAAGGCCCTGCAAGGTGAAGGGACTTCCTGGAAAGCAGAGGCTGCTGAGCCCGGCTGGTGTTGGAGCCCAAGCCTGTGAGTCCCACCCTGCCCCTACCACCATGCAGCGCTCCTCGACAAAGACGGCTACTTAATCCAAGGTCATCATCAGTGGATCCGAGGCTGCAGCCCGGTGACTGGCAGTATCAGTCACAAGGGTGGCAGGCAGGCCCCACTGGCCTCTGGGGTCATGAGAGCTTGCTGAGTTTTCCACCCAGACCCTTTGTGTCTGTGTCTGGGCCTCTGGGCACACCGGACTGACCTGGCCCAGAGCAAGGTGGTAACTGCGGGTGGGGTTGCTTCTGATGTTGAAGGAGCCTGCCTCTGCCCTCCTTGGGAACAACGAGGGTCAGTGAGGGGCCACTCAGGGTGGAATGCCCGAGCAAAGGCCGCCCTCCTCTCACCCATCCCTGTCCTACCACAGCTGCCGTTGATTTTTGCAAAAGGCATTTGCTTTAGAAAGAGATGCTACATACGGGTATGGTGGCTTGTATGTGTAATCCCAGCACTTTGGGAGGCCAAGGTGGAAGGATCACTTGAGCCCAGGAGTTTGAGACCAGCCTGGGCAACACGGTGAGATCCCTTCTCTAGAAAAAAAAAAAAAAAAATTTTTTAATTAAAAAAACAAAACAAAACAAAAGATGCTGCCAAAGCGAAGCCCCTGAGGGGCTGACTCAACGGCCGGCCGCCCTCCGGATAGGCCTCGCCTCAGCTGCCCACCCTGTGAGTCAATAAGCGAGACACCTCGCTCGGAGTACAGCAGCCTGAAAGCAGCAGTGGGACAGGGCTAGTTAGAGGAGCTCTCTGTGGTCCGCTCGAGTGAGGAAGACGACACCATTGTTCATTTCCCTTTTGGAAAGGGTCTATCTATGTCCTTTGTCCCTTCTTCTCTTAGTGTCCTCACATGTTTTTGACACTGTATTTATCGTATCACAAATACATTAGTATGATAAATATTTCCCCCAGTTTGCCATTTGCTTTTTTAATGTTTTGGTTTTGAAATGTATGCATCATTTTTTATGTTACATATGTCGAGCTTTTTCTTTTTGATTTTTTTCCCATTGCTTTAATGCTTAAAAGTCCATTCTTATCTTGAGATGAAATGTAATTAATCTGCATTGTGTTCCAGTTTTTCCTAGTGTTATTCTTTGTTTATTTTGGATTTTACCGTAGTCAAAATCATGTTTCCTCAGCCCCACCTCCTCCAGCCCCACTGCCACCTTTCATGCCTCACATCTGTTTTCGATTTTTCCTCTCCTCTTGAGTCCTAGCACGCTGCCTCACGCCTCCATCCTTGTCCCCTCCTCAGACACCAAGGGCCTCTCACAAACCTTCCTGACCCCTCCCGGCATTTGCAGTCAGAAGAACCACACACGTGGCTGACTCCGGGTGTCCGAGTCTAGTGGAGCAGAATGCTTTTTTTGTTGCTTCTCAGGGACTAGAATCGTCTGCTTAAGATTCTGCATGTCCATACTTGGAAGGTCATTTACATAAATAGGTCATTGATTGGAAGACTCCCCCTTCCTCTCTGTCCTTGAACTAAAGGCCCCTCGAATAGCCGGCGGTTGCTGTTGTTTTAGATGTCATAACCCATTTCTGTTCACCTCTCTTCTAATGTCAGGTCTCCTTTGCTTTCAGAACGACATTTTCTGCTCCCTGTCATCTTTGGTGGTAGTGCCAATCACAGTACCTCACCCTGTCCTTCCACTCACCGGGACAGACACACAACTCTAGCTAGGCCAACTGGCATCTTCCCTGGGATGCTTCTTCAAGAAGGCACAAAAGGACCCCACTTGCTTTTAGAGCTGTGGCTCTAGAGAACTCTCAATTAGACCTACTGGGGTCATCATCCGTATCACAGAAAGCCCTTGTACCTGAAATGAGGGTGAGCCTAACACAGAAGGAAGCTGAGCTGAGAGACAAGAGCAAGAGAAGCCAAGAAAAATATCTGGAGCACCTGGATCCAGCCTCGCCTGCATCCCACAATCCTTGGGCTTCCTCCTACATGAGCCCATACAGTACCTTTTAATTTGAGCCCCTTTATGACAGGTTTTTGCTAAAGAATCCTGATTCACCCTGCATTGTGATGCTTTGGACTTCATTGCCTGCCCACCTATAAAACTCCTAAGATGTCAAAGCTGAAAGGGGCTTTAGAGACCACAGTCTCATGCTACAGTTGGTGAAACGAGGGAAAGAACTTGCCCAAGGTCACATGGTGCATCATTTCCTGCCCAGCAGCAAGGAAGAGAGCTTGAACTCACTGCCCAGCAGCCCGGACGGCGCTGTGGCCTCTGTGATGGCACTGCAGTGCTTAGTGGCTATTGATCTGTTGTTTTGGATGCGTTACCCAGACAGGATTGCCACTGCCACACAAGCGCATGTGCAGCCCAGGGAGAGCTCTAGGGCGGGGCCAGAGCGGGGGTGGGGAGGGCATCGTTGCTGCTGCTTCAGCCCCTGTCGGGAGAGAATGAGAAAATGGTGGTGAACAAGACCTTGCTGACACTCACTGTGGGCCATGCGCCGTGTTAAACGGGCGTAGTAGCTTTACATTCGTTCTTCTCAGCCCTGCAGCGTCCCTGTGAAGCCGGTGCTATGGGAATCCCTGTTCTATCAGCGGGAAAACAGGAGCTTCCTAGTGGTCACACTGCGATTGAGTCACACGCTTGGACTAACCGGGGTCAGCCTGACTCCAGAGCCTGACTCTTGCACCAAGGAGGGGCAAAATCAGGCAGGCCACATGGATGAGTAGAGGCCCACGTGAGGAGTGTGGGAGAGCGTGCCTCGGCTCCCCAGCTCTGGCCCAGGGCAGCCAATTCAAGGCAGACTTGTCAGAGCTTCCAGTTTTTCAAGAGAAGCCGGAAATCTGGACTTTTATGTGAAATGTCTCTATTTTTAAATGTTGGCAAAGAAATTCAGATTTAAAAAAAAAGCACGCACACACTGTGCAAGGCAACCCAAACCACATTTGCAAGCCAGCGGATTGCAACTTTTCAACTTCACTATATTCTTTCTGTGGCTGAAGGAAGCTGTTCTGACCCACAGGACTCTGTCCATCACCTGGTAGGAGAGGGGACCTACGTGGATGTGGTGAGGATGCCACCCTGCCCTGCTCACGCTCACTCATTTCTGAGTGTGTGTCAGAGGCCAGCCAATGCCAGAAGCAGGGATTGGGTGGGGCGGGTGGTGGGGCTCATGTGCTTGCCGGGGAGGGCCAGGAGCATAGAAGAAGCCTCCTTATCCAATGTTACAGGTGAGGAAATTGAGACCAAGTGAGGCCATATAAACAGCTGGGTCCCCGGCGACACATGGAAAGAGCTGCTGGGACCGGGTCCAAGGTCTTCCTGAACCGTAAGTATGGTCCTCTGAGCACACACTACTCTGCTGTTGGCCTTTTGGCTGGTAGAGGAGACACCTGGATTCTGGGATGTGGCAGATCCCAGCCTTGCCCATGATAAGGATAATAAGGAAGTCACTGAAACTCTGTGAGCCCCAGTTTCTCCATCTGTAAAATGGGCATCTCCTCTGTAAAACAGAGGCATTGGCTCTGCCCCCATGCCCATGTAAAACTATGGCCCCCAGGCCCAGAAGGGTAGAGCGTGGCAGATTCCTCACCTCCAGGAGCAGGGCACTGAGCCAAAGATACCTGCAGCCCCCTCTGCGGTGCCTCTGGGGCTGGGACTGTTCTGGGTACGTGCTGAGTTATGGTGACACATCCAGACCTGAGTCTGTCTCTCCCACCTGCCCAGTCCTCTGGGAAAGGAGTGGGGGTCAGGAAGGTGAGGGGGGCTTCATTTCCAGGTCGTCATCCTCAGGCCCGGGCCTGACACAGAGGAGAATGAGCGGGAAGGTGGATGAACAGCATCCTAACAGTTCTCGTCCACACCCTGCACCCGTATGCCAAGCTCTTAGTTTACGCCATGCTTCATCCCAGCGGAGTCTTGTGCCGTGGGGGGAGCTGCAGCCCTGCCCTCATCCATTCACCATGCATGCACCCCTTCTTTTCAGGAGGTAGCTCCCAACTCTCCCCAGGGCTCAGAGTTGCCCCAGAGACCCTGACCCAGGCCCAGCCAGGGCAGCCATCCCCAGATTTCCTTGGGACACTGCGTGTCAGCTGCCTCCCCCCATCCTTGGCCTGGTGGGACCTGGGGGCTCTCAGCTACCCAGCCAGGAGATCAGCCCCCAGCAGAACGGCCCTACCTCAGCCTCTCTGTGTCTTTGCGGGTCCTCAGCGCTTCACCTGGCCTCAGAAACTACCTCTCAGCCTGAGGGTCCCCACAAGTGTTTGGACTGATGCCCCTGCCTCGGCTTGACTGATCGAGGTTGAGCCTCATGGCCCCCAGAGGGCAGAGCTGAGACCCATAGGGTGAAGCCACAGGAGGTAGATGGAAAACCTTAGTGTGAGGTATAACTTACCATCAAAGCTGCCTACCATGGAATGGGCTCTTTTTAAGAGGTAAGTTTTCTGTTCCCAGAGATTTGAAAGTAAAACCTGGCCGGGCGCGGTGGCTCAAGCCTGTAATCCCAGCACTTTGGGAGGCCGAGGCGGGCAGATCACGAAGTCAGATCGAGACCATCCTGGCTAACACGGTGAAACCCCGTCTCTACTAAAAATACAAAAAAAAGAAATTAGCTGGGCGTGGTGGCGGTCGCCTGTAGTCCCAGCTACTCCGGAGGCTGAGGCGGGAGAATGGCGTGAACCTGGGAAGCGGAGCTTGTGAGGTTCCCTTCCAGTTCTTAGACCACGAATCTCCTTTCTAGGGTTTTTCTCCCCAGTCCACCCCCTAAGACAGACACAGGCCTTGCAGGCCTGATTCAGGGTGGAGGAAGGGGAGTCCCAGCTTGAAGGCGAGTTGTTTGCAACCCACAGCTGGGCTCAGGAGCAGGGACGCTGCAACCCAGCTGCTTTTCTGCAGGGCCTTCACCTGTCCTCCAAGGACCAAGGCCAAGGCTGCTATGAGCCCCCCATCTGACCCAAGAGGTTCCCACAATGGTCCTGGGTGGTGGGTCTGGCCACTGGGTAGGTGTGGGAGCTGGGGGTTGCAGGTTCAACTTGGCGAAATGTCAGTACACCCACGGGGTCAGGCAGCTTTTCAGGGACCCAAGGCCATGGCGCTCCAAAGGAGGGCAGCAGGGAGCACGCAGAGAACTGTCCCCACCCAGCTGCCCTCCCACAGGCTCCACGGATCACACTCTGTCTCTCTCACACGCTCCAGAAGAGACACGGCAGCACACACACAGGCAGACACAACCAGCACCCACATCCGAGCGCTCACACACATCAGACGCGTGCGCGTCGTGCAGAGACGCCCACATGGAGACACAGATACACACCCTCCCGGAGCCACACAGACGACACCCACGTGCACGCGGGCACAAACACAGGCCCTGCCTACTTGCGAACCAACTCCACCTCCAGCATGGCCACCCTGGCTGGGGAAGGTAGGCCGGCCGGGTGGGTGCCCTGGATCAGCCTCCTTGCCCTGGGAGTCCTCATCATCTGGAAGCCATGGCCTGCCCTGCCCATTGGAGGTCTGCAGGGCCAGGGGCTGCTCAGAGGCAACACAGTAGTTCAGCAGCGCCCTGGGGTCAGCTGATCTGGGTCAGGTCTCAGCTTTCCCACCTTCTGGCTCTGTGACCTGGGCAAGTCACTGGACCTCGCTGAGCTTCAGCTTCCTCATCTGGAAAATGGGTATAACATAGTGCCAACCCTTGACTCCCGTGACGTGATCTCTGTAGCCCCCAGGCCTGGAATATCCTAGATGTTCAGTAAACAGAGACTGTTGCTGTCGCCCCAGGGCGGGGGCTCCATGGGCAAATGGCCACTCACCCATTGCAGACTGGCATTTGGTGAATGTACCATATTGGTGGGCTATTATGTTCATGTCTACTTCGGGGGGCTACCTGGGGTCTGAACTTCACTTGTGGGGACCCAGGATGTAGGCCTCCATGTCCAGACTGGCAAAGAGAACCCCATTCCCCTGGCAAAGACAGGGCTGAGCTAGGTAGTCTTAAACAATAAGCAGCCACTCAGCTAGAACTTCGACTGGAATATTCACAGTGTAATACCACAGCATCCCAGAACCACAGCTGCAAAAACCAGAGGCTCTTGCCAGTGTATTTTAGACTCTCGAAGATCGTGAAGCACAAATCTCAGAATGTCAGAGCTGTACAGAGGCCTGGGAGACATCTAGTTCAGCTGTCTTGTTCCTAAGATGGAATCCCAGAAGCATGGAGCCTCAAAGAACTTTGAGTCCATTCCAGACCAGTGTGACAGAAATTGGAAACTGAGGCCCAGAGAGGGTGAGCGACTGAGCAAAGCTGCACAGTGAGTTAGTGGAAGTGTCGAGACCAGACCCCTGGTCCTGGCTTTATAGCAAGTTTAGATTCAGCCCCTCTATGGAGACCTGGAGGAAGGAAGGCAGAAGAAGAAACATTTGGGCCAAAGTGAGGATATTCTGGAGAACTGTTTTTGAAAAATCAAACCAAAAAGAAAAATGGGAAAAAGGTGCTGGCTTTCCCCTATTTTCTGCCTGTCTTCCTCTGGGCACTCGCTCTCTGCAGCTCTCAGCCGGTTCCAGCTCTGCTCACAAGCCGCTTCCAGCCGCCCACGGGCTTCCTAAAATGGTCTCTGCAAGCTAATTCCAGAGGGTGAATGGCAGAGAGCAGGCCTGCAGGGAGGGGGTGGGGCGGAGGGGTGCACTTCCTTTGCAGTCGCAGGTACAGACAGACTCCACATCAGTGTTGGACCGGCTGTCCCCAGCTCCAACCCCCTCCCCAGGTGCTTCCATGGCGCCCAGCTGCTGGGACCAGGGGGCCCAGCTTTCACCTCTCACTGCCTGACCTCTTGGAATAGGTTATTTTTCCTTCTTAAATAATTAATTTTTAAAATGTTGTAAAAATACGTATTTATCACCAAATAATCAGGAAAGTATAAAGAAGAAAATTAAGATCACCTGTAATCAGCTCCTCTAAATGAAACAACCATTAGCAATTAAACATATATCCTTCCAGTCTTAGGACTCAGCACATATTACAGAGGGGCTGGTTCAGTACATAATGTTCTAAATCCTGTTCTTTTCTTCCAATCATATAGTCACAAGCATCTTTCTAGTCAACAGTTGCACTTCCACAGCATGATTTTTAGTGGCTGCATGGCACCTTGCACATGACTACACCACGCTTTACTCAACCAATCCCCAATGCCCAGCATTTTAGCTTGTGTCCATTTCTCCCCTATGAGAAACAGTACATGGTTTATTCTTGTAGTTACATCTTTGTAATCAACCTAGTTATTTCCTTAGGACAACTTCCTGGAATTGGAATTACTGGCCAAAGGGTTTATCCTTTTTAAAAAAGATAAAATGCAAAATTATAATACTATTCTGTCTTCCTATAATGAATGTGTAATAATGAGGTAATAAATAAAAATCAGAAAATATAGATAAGGAAAAATAAGAGAAAAAAAATCATAACTTTCCCCAAATCTTACTACCAAGATATGGGCAAGAATGCTGCTGGAAAGCATCTAGACTTTTTTGTATGTGTGTGTACACATATAATGGGATGATACTATACATGCTGTTTTGTAAAACTGATCATTTGTTCATGTCAATACATAAATTTACATTCACAGTATCAATTTTTTTTTTTTTTTTTTTTTTTTTTTAGAGACAGGGTCTCGCTGTGTCACCCAGACTGAAGTGCAGTGATTTAATCATAGCTCGCTGCAGCCTTGAACCCCTGGGCTCACACAATCCTCCCACCTCAGCCTCCAGAGTAGCTGGGACTACAGGAACACACCATCACACCTGGCTAACAACAACAACAAAATTGTAGAGATGGAGTCTTTCTGTGTTGCCCAGGTTGGCTTGAACTCCTAGCCTCAAGCAATCTCTCACTTTGGCCTCCCAAAATGTTGGCATTATAGGCGTGAGTCGCCACACCCGGCCCACGGCATCACTTTTATCTGCCACAGCGTATTTCATTCTGTGTTTATACCTTGGTATAACCACTGTCCTGTTTTGGGGAAGTAGGTTTCTGATTTTGCTCCAGTATAAATAGCTCTGTAATGAACATGCTTGGAAAGCAGCTTTGCTTCTTGTCCATATGCGTTCGTAGGTTCTGTAGTAGTGGAATTGCTGGGTCAAGGGTTTTTGTTGTTGTTCGTTTGTTTGTTTTTGCTGTTGATATCACATCGTTTCTGACTGGAAGTCTAAACAGCAGACCAGCACAGAGGCTCCACTGAGTTGCACGGATGTCTACGGGAAGGGCCCGGAATCTGTAGAACCAGGCAGGAGCTTGTGCTGCGTTTGCTGCTCTCCAGGCTGATTGCTTAGAGAAAGGCCTTGGCCTTGAATGGGGCCTTTGCCCAGGAAGGCTCCTCTGTGCCCAGGAAGCCGGCATCAAAACTAACCACCCCCCCCCACCGGAAGCACTGAGCACACAAGCCGGTTCCTGCTGGCTCTCCTCCGCCCACTTCCTGCAAACCCAATACCTCACGTGCCCTCTTCCTGTTTCCAGATCCCACTCACCTGAGACCATGCACAGCGGGAGAATGAATGTGTTACAAAGTCCTCATTGTTCTGAGGAGGGGAGAGATGCAGCCAGGGTAGGCGGCCTCGAGACTGGGCAGGTGTGAGCCCGGGCGGTGAGTCTCAGAGGCCCATGGAGGGTCCGCCTGGAGAGGACAGAATGCAGGGCCAACCCACAGGACGAGGCCCAGAGCAGGAAGGGCCTGGAGCCTGCAGAGGGCAACAAGGGGAACAGGCCCGGGGAAGGACAGGGAGGGCCTGCCCAGAGCTTCTGAGGGCGCTGACGGCCAGGCCGGCCCGGACACCGTCTCGTCTCTCTCCATCCTTCACTGTGCTGCTCTGCTCTCTGGGATCTCAGTTCATTCAGAGTTGGGAAAGGAAAGATCCATCTGAGGAAAAGGTGAGCTGAGAACTAACCAGAAAGACAGGGAGGGAGCAGGCGAGGACGGGAGAGAGGGAGATAGGAAGAAACAGAAGAGAGGAGAGGCCACCACCCTAAAGAGGAAGCCACGCCATCCAGGCCTCCTGACTGCAGCACAGGTCTAAGTGAAGGCCTTCCCCTGTGGTCAGCTCAGCAGTGGCTGCAAGCCAGGCGTGGTGGCTCAGGTCTGTAATCCCAGCGCTTTGGGAGGCTAAGGCAAGCAGATTGCCTGAGGCCAGGAGTTTGAGACCAGCTTAGGCAACACAGTGAGACCCTGTCTCTACAAAAATATTTTTAAAAATTAGCCGGGTGTAGTGGTGCGTACCTGTAGTTCCAGGTACTCGGGAGACTGAAGTGGGAGGATCGCTTGACCCTGGAGTTAAAGGTTGCAATGAGCCATGATCGCACCACTGCACTCCAGCCTGCGTGACAGAGACCAAGTCTCAAAAATGAAAATAACAATAATAGTAAGAGACTGCAACAGACCTTCAAGCTGGGAGAGCAGGTTTTCAGGCAGCTCAGGACCACAGTCCCGGTTCTAAAAAGTGCGTGCAGGCACGTCCCACAACGAGGCAGCGTGCAGGTCTGGGCGCCAGCTCGGAGAGGAGGGTCCCGCATTAGGCTCGGCCATTTCGGCTTCTTTCCACTCTTGCCCTGCATTGAATTCCTGTGTTTATTAATCCCCTCCAGAGCACAAGTGAACCCATCCTGTGAGATGGAGGAAAGCGTCAGGGCTGCCCATTGTAAACCCAGTGTGGCGCCGTGCCCAGGCCGTGTGCTTCGATACCATGGGCAGCTGCCTAGGAGACATCTCTTGGAGCAAAGTTTCTCTGCTTGTCACCCCCCAACTTCCCTTTTTGTCACTTGATTCAGGTGGGGTTCACCTCTCCGTGGCCTCTCCTCTCTTTCCTTCCCCACCTCTGCACTCTGGGCCTGCTGGGAACGGAGGAGAGATGGGTGGGCCGTGGTGTGCTTTGCTCACAAACATCCACCCAGCGCCCAGGTGTGATTGGGGGAGGCTGGGTGGGCAATGACCTGTGAGCCTGTAGGCCACCCCCTTTCACCCAGGGGACAGCTTCTGGGAGCCTGAAGTCAGGGTCTTGGAGAAAGAACAGAAGCACACCCTTAGCTTCTCCAGGTTGGGGGTGGGTGGAGTGGAGAGCGGGGCTTTTACCTGAACAGTCAAATCATAAAACTGTGAAGAGCTGGCCAGGCATGGTGGCTCACACCTGTAATCCCAGCACTGTGGGAGGCCGAGATGGGCGGATCACCTGAGGTCAGGAGTTCGAGACCAGCCTGGCCAACATGGCGAAACTCCGTCTCTACAAAAAATACAAAAATTAGCCAGGCGTGGTGGCACACTCCTGTACTCCCAGCTCCTCAGGAGACTGAGGTAGGAGAATCACTTGAACCCGGGGGGCAGAGGTTGCAGTGAGCCGAGATTGTGCCACTGCCTCCAGTCTGGGAGACAGAGCAAAATTCCATCTCAAACAAACAAACAAAAAAACAAAAAAAAAAACCCACAAAATACTGTGATGAGCTGACATTTAAGCGCGCTCAGTACGTGCCTGGAACTGTCGAGTTAGTACCTTGCTTAGGTCATAGGAGGTGGGTACGGCCATCATCCCCACTTTTTAGATGGAGGAAACAAGGTGCAGAGGGTGAGTAACTGGCCCAAGATCTCACAACCAGCAGGTGGCAGAGCTGGATTTGGAGCCTGTGATTGTCCCACCCAGCCAAAGTCTAATCAGGCTTTCTGTCCTCCCAGCTCTGCGAAGCCATCCTTGGCTTCCCAGAACCTTTCTTTCCCTGGTCCGAGCTCCCAACCCACCCCCTGTCTGGGCTCGAGAGAGGAAGTCTGGAAGCCACCCTGTCTCCATCCAGTAAGAACATGCTTTTGCCCACTGTAGCCCCAGTGCCTACACAAGTGCCTGCAATATAGTAGCTGCTCAATAAAGATTTTGCTGAACAAGGGCCAGGGTCAGTGGCATGTGCCTGTAATCCCAGCTACACAGGAGGCTGAGGCAGGAGGATCACTTGAGCCCAGAAGTTTGAGACCATACATTGAGACCCCATCTCAAAGGGAAAGAAAAAAAAAAAAAGTTTGCTGAATGAGCTCTGCCCTGTGAGGCTGGTGCTGGGACTCACGGTGGGCCTGCAGCAGTCAGGAGAGAGGCCTGGAGCTAGGCTGCCCTGTCCAGTCCCAGCTGTGTGATGCTGGGTGAGTCACCGCATACCTCTGGGTTGCACTTCTCTGCCTGTAGAGAGAGAGATGCCCCGTGCCTGCCTCCCTTTGTGGGGCCCTGAACAAATGCTCCGTGGAGACATAGCTGCTGTTATTATTTCTGCCATTATCCAGGGACACCATCTGTATTCGACCCTGGGGCTGGCAGAATGTGGTTCTCTCCCCCACTGCCCCTCTCCTGATGCTGATGGAAGCCTGCAGGGGTGTGGGCAGCCTGGCCTGGCCCAGGTCCTCTCCTCACTCGTGTCAGGAAAGAGACCCTGTCTGCACCTGTCCCCAGCCCCAGCCCAGCTGCTATTCTTAGTCCCTCCCCATTTTCCTCATCTCCAGGCATTTTCCCTCCTAAACTTGCTCTGCGTTTCCATAGGAACCAGGGGAGGGTGGAGATGGGGAGAGGGTCCTCCCCCACGGAAGGGAACTTCATTTGGGGCTCTTTGGGAACGGCTGGCAGTGCCTGGTGGAACTTCCCCCACTGCGCCTCTCCCCTCCTCCCCAGACCCCTCCTTGAACAGCCTGTTCCTCCGACCGTTATTTTTAATGCATTTATCCTGCCGCTTAATTTATCCCGCATTGTGATAGCTGAGAGCGCTCCGCAGCCCGGCCTGCCTGCATATTCATGAGCCGGTTCATTCATGCCGCCCCCAGAATGCTGGGCAGTAGTGGGCAGCGCGCTGCCTGGTCCCCGGGTCCCGCCTGCCACAGGGGCAACCGGAGGTCAGAGGTCAAGGGCCCAGGCTGCAGCCAGAGTGTGGTGTAGGGTACAGCACCTGTGGGTAGGGGGTGGAGGGTGTCCCTGGGTGGAGGCTCTGGAGCCAAACTGTGCTAACATCTTTCTCTGCCATTGCTGATAAAATCACTTCACCTCTCAGTTTACTCATCTGCAAAAGGGGACAATAATGTCCCCTGCTCTGGGTCACTGGAAGATCGAATAAGAGAATACACAGAAATGATCACAGTGGGTATTCAGTGTAGTTCCTGCTGAGCAGTGATTCATCATGGCTCTGGTTCCTGGAGAAACGGGGTGGTGGGCTGGTGCACGGGTCTGCTCTGGCGATGAGGCTGTGGGCTATTTCTGTCCAGCCTTTGCTGACTGCTGATACGAGCTCCTCCCCTCAAGTGAGGGTCAGGAGGGCAGTTCCCAAAAGGCAGGTGGGGCCAGAGGATGCAGTCCGGTCTCTCAGGAAAGGCCCCTGGGATCGTCCAGGGTATGTAGCCCCCACCAAGGGCCAGCAGGGAGGCTGGGGCTCTGGAAGGAGGCAGGGCTCTAGACTCCAGGTTCTTCTGGCCCTCGGGAATTTCTAGGTCGATTATTCCCTTCAGTTATTCATTGTGTTATTTTACTGTTGCCAAGCCCGTGCTGGGCGCTGGGGATATTGCCCTGTCCTCGGGGTGGACTACATCCCATTAGGGAGGTGAATCAGGCTACAGAGTGGTCAGGGCCTTCAGATGAGGCCAGATCAATTGCCTGGGGGGTTCAGAAGGGGAGGAAATCATCCCAGCTGGGCATCCGGAAGGTTTTCTGTAGGAGGCAGCATTTAGGCTGAACCTTGAAAATGTGCCTATAACAAGATTGGACGGAGTAAGATGGATACTTGAGGTCTAAGGGACAGCAAAGGCAAAGGCTGGGGATGGGAACACAGCTTGGGAGAGGCCAGCCAGGTGGAGGCTGGGAGACCCCTGAGCCCCAGGTGAGGGATCCCAACTTACATCAGCCATCCCCCGAGGTGGGAGCCAGAGGGGCCTTACCTCTGTCCCTGGGCCACATTGCAGCTTGCTGGGGAAAAGAGAGGAGCTTCTGCCTGGGTCTCCTGATTAATCTATAATTAAATCAGCACGGACGCCACGGAACCATATTGTCGTTAGAGAGCTGGTGAGGGCAGACCGGGATTTCCTTGGGAACTGAGAGGCCTGCCGGTTGGCCACAGCCCACGCCATGCACTGGTGGCCTTCAGGGGCAAGGGGCAGGCCCGAGAGGCCAGAGCCTCAGCCACGAGTGAGAAAAACAGCAGCTCACTCTTGGCCATTTACAGTGTTCCCGACACTGTCTTGGTTAATCCTCATGACATGCCATGGGCTGGACCAAGCGGGGTATTATTATTTACTCATATTTTACAGATGGAGAAACTGAGGTGTAGAGAGCCAAGGGATAAGCCAGCCTGGATCCATGGGTTTTGGAATCAGAAAATCGTGGGTACGAAATTCCGTTGCCAGCTGTGTGCTCTCGGGCAGGTTGCTTACCTTCTCTGTGCCTTAGTTTCTCCATCTGTGTATTGGGGACAAGACCCTATCACTTCAAAGCATTGCTTAAGGATTGAAGAAGGCAACTCACACAAAGAACTTAGCACAGCGCTTGGTGCTTGGCAAACACTCATCAAATGCTGCTACTTACACTTCACTGTAACTGCTTCTCTCTTGTCCATCTTTCTTGCCAGAATATGGGCCCCATGAGGATAGGGACTGTCTGTCTTGTTAATTTCATAGTGTTCAATAAATTACTAGTATGTGAGACAGCCTTTGGTAAGCTGCAAATTGCTAAACCATTAGATACTATTTTCTCTATGTTCTACCTTGCTCTAAAAAGGATTCAAGGAGACAAGTATTAATATTATTATCTTTGTTATTATCACTGTTATGTACCAACTGTGTTACTCAGAGGTGGTTCTTCCTTAAATTAATATAGAAAAAAATCTAGGCCAGGTGTGGTGGGTCATACTTGTAATCCCAGCACTTTGGGAGGCAGAGGCGGGTGGATCATTTAAGGCCAAGAGTTTGAGACCAGCCTGGGCAACATCGTGAAGCCCCATCTCTACTAAAAATACAAAAAATAGCCAGGTGTGGTGGTGCGTGCCTGTAATCCCAGTGCTGGTGGAGGCTGAGGCAGGAGAGTCACTTGAACCTGGGAGATGAAGGTCGCAGTGAGCTGAGATCACACCACTGTACTCCAGCCTGGGTGACAGAGCAAGACTCTGTCTCAAACAAACAAACAAGAAAGAGAAAGAAAGAAGGGAGGGAGGGAGGGAGGGAGGGAAAGAAAGAAAAAAGGAAAGGAAAGGAAAGCAAAGGAAAAATAAAAAGTCTAGAAATACTCAAGGAGCCTCAATTCATAGGTGGCCACAAGAAGGTGAGGCAGAGACCGGGCTTCTGGAGGGAACATCTAGAGACAGCTGCAGAAACCTCTGGGCCAACCAAGGAGCTACAGCCTGGGAAGTTCTGGAAGAACTCCCTGCTCTTGTAATTTGGGAGGCTCTGGATTTTCGCAAGACCAGAGGGGCTGGAGCCTGCAGCCCACCTAAGAAGACTGGATCTAAGGAATGTGCCTTTGAAGAGTGAGAGGGCATTTGGGGATCATCATTATCTTCGTGGCACAGTGGTTTCCACCCTCTCTGCTGGGATCTGAGGTTTCTTACACAAATAACTGTTCAAGTCCCAGATTCTCCAAATGAGTTACTTTAAATACGATCAATTAGAGCGGATTCAAAGTTATCCCTGAGACAGGGTGGCCCCACGCCCCTACCTTTTTGAGTGGACAGTGAAGGACCAGAGCTGTCTGTTGTTCACAAAGCCTCTCTTGCCTGTGCCTCGAGCCCCTGAAGAATGATGACTGTTGGCTGTCCCTCACCTGTGGACGTCACATTGTAACACAGGCTGCTGTGTCCTGCCCGCATTCCCAGAGGTGCCGGCCGAGGGCTCCCTGTGACTCTCAGCCTGAGACTGCGCAGAGCCCACTCCTCTAGAAGTGTCAAGACTCGATTTCCCCAGAGCTGCTCTCGAGCAAAGGGCCTGGGGGCTGGCCAGGAAGGACTTCCTTGACCCTCAGTGGGACAGTCACCCACAGCAGCGGCTCATGTCTCCACTTCCCTCCCTTTCCTGGCTCATTCCCCTTGTCCCAAGTAAACTACTTGCACCCAACTCCTCATCTCAGGATCTGTGCTTGGGGGAACGCAACCACAGACACACTCCAAAATTACAGTTGCTTTATTGTCCTGCAGGAATTTCTGAGAGGTGTTCAAGTCTATGGATATTCCTGGGAGGGCATCCATCATGTGAGCTGTGAGGGCACCTGGGGCTTGGTTGGGCGGGGTTGGGGGAGCGGTGGTCGGTGGATGGTTCTGGTCAATAGAGGCTGATGATAAATTGAAAGCCTCACCTCAATGCCTGGCAGGAGCAGGTGCAGACCCTGAACTGAGGACTCTGCTGAAGCAGGAAGGCACCTGATTTGTTTGGTAGTCACCAATTAAGCACCTACTGGATGCTGAGGATAAAACAGGTGAATGAGATAGCAACCATCCTTGTCCCTGGGGAGCTCTGAGTCCCTGGGGGAAGAGAGTCGTATCAATGCATGGATCAAGGTTAGAGACGAGTGAAGAAGAACTTCAGAGGCCTCTGGTAAATTCGTCCATCCTTTTAAGGCATTTATTGAGTACTTATGGCTTATGAGGCACCGTGTTAGGCCTTGTGGATGAAAGAGATAGGCTATCATCACGCTCTACTCAGAAAGGAGACAAGGTAACGTCTGACATTTACTAAGCTCCTACTACTGTGTGCCAGGCGCTAAGTAGGGTGCTTTCCATAGTTTATCTCATTCCTTTTTGTTTGCTTGTTTTTGTTCTGTTTTGTTTGTTTGTTTATTTTGATCTTGCTCTGTCACCCAGGCTGGAGTGCAGTGGTGTGATCTCTGCTCACTGCAACCTCCACCTCCCAGGTTCAAGCGATTCTCATGCCTCAGTCTCCCAAGTAGCTGGAATTACAGATGTGTACCGCCATACCTGGCTAATTTTTGTATTTTTAGCAGAGGTGGGGTTTCACCATGTTGGCCAAGCTGGTCTTGAACTCCTGACCTCAGGTGGTCTGCCCAACTCAGCCTCCCAAAGTGCTGGGATTAGGTGTGAGCCACTGCGTCCAGCCTTGTTTTATTTTTTTTGAGACAGGGTCTTTCTCTGTTGCCCAGGCTGGAGTGCAGTGGTGCAATCATAGCTCACTGTAGCCTTGATCTCCTGGGCTCAAGCTATCCTCTCACCTCAGCCTCTCAAGTAGCTGAAACTACAGGCACGCACCACCACGTCCAGCTAATTTTTGTATTTTTTGTAGAGACGGGGTTTCACCATGTTGCTCAGGCTGGAATCTCATTTCTTACCACAACAAATCCATTATGGGGGTAGCTATTCTTATCTCCACACAGAGAAGAGGCCCTGAAAGGTGATGCAGCTCACAAGACCAAATGGCTGGGAAGTGGCAGAGCTGGGCTTCAACCTAGATCTGTTGGATTCCCAACCCCCCATACTATTTTTTCCCTCGCTTCAGACCACAGTCTGTGGCTTTTGTCTTAAATACCCACTGAGTGAACCAGTTTTTAAAAGAACAAAACCTGGAAGCAAACCAGGCCAGGCTCAGATGGAGCTAGAACAAGCTTTTGCTGGGGTCAATCTCCCGCTCCGGGGCCCTGCCTCATCTACAGGGGGCCCAAGCCTGGTCTGTGACCCCTGTCTGTAGGGAATCCAGGACACCTGGAAGCTGACCTCATTTCACCCTAAAGAGTCAGGGAAGGGAGGCTCCGGAGAGGCCCTGCTCCCTGTGCCCAGTGGGTCTCCCCTGTGGACTGATACATGGTTCAGCAAAGCCCAGACCCTCCCTGCCACCTCCCCAAAGGTAGTCAAGACAGGACCTGGCTGCTGATGGGAGGATGTTCCTGTTATTACTGCAGGAAAAAAAAATCAGCCTAAATCTTAGTGGCCTAAACTAACGATTTTGTTACGTTTACAGACTCTGTGGGTCAAGAATTTGGGCAAGGCACAGTGGGGGCGTGAGCTCCATGATGCCTGCTGTCTCACCTAGGAAGATTCAGTAGCTGGGGGCACCATGACAGCTGGCAGCTGGAATCATCTGAGGATCATCACCCACGTGTCTGACGGTTGATACTGGCTGTCAGGTAGGACTTCAGCTGGGCTGTCAGCTGCAACAGCTACCTGTGTGCTGTCTCTTCCTGTGGGCTAGTTTGGGCTTCCTCCCAGCATGGCGGCTGAGTTCTAAGGACACGTTGGGTTCTAAGGGCTCTCTTCCCAAAAGAGCCAAGTAGAAGCTGAATCTTTTTTATGACCTAACTTTGGAAATCACATAGCCTTGTATCATTTCTGCAAGAGTCACAAGTCCACCCAAATTAAAGACAGGGGGACACAGACCTCACCTCTCAATGGGATAACATATGGAATTGGAGATACTGGTAAGGACATCTTTGGTCACATAATTTACTACCAAAGACAGTAGGGAGGAATTGGTTATCCAGGTGTGAGTGATTGCCTCAAGGGTGGAGGGGCAGCCAGCATTGAATGGGGGCCAGTCTGAATGGATGACAGGGAGAGCAGCTTGGATTGAGGTTGACTTCTGAGATCCAGGCAACAAGGCCAGAGATACCAAGGCAGAAGTTCAGCTGGATGCAGAGGAACAAACATTGTTTTATTTATTTACCTATTACCCCTCCATCAGTCTGGCCACCTGGTCTCCTATCTGTCTATTCATCCATCCACACATTCATCTATCCATCCATCCATCCATCCATCCATCCACCCACCCACCCACCTATCCATTCATCCTCCGTCCACCCACCCACGTATCCATCCATTCATCCACCTATTCATCCATCACCCATCTATCCAATTTATCCATCGGTCTATCCTTTCATCCATCCATTTAGTCTACCCACCTATATACCTTATTCACTTTCACTACGACTCAGTTTCCTCATCTGTAAAATGGGGATCATAATATAAGCCTCATGGGATTGTTTGAGAATTCAATGAATTGATAAATGTAAAGTCCCCAGCACATATTAATAACTCGATAAATGTTATCTATTTTTATTAACATGAGTATGATTCTTACTTTTATTCAGGCATGTACCCACATATAAATCTATCTTCCCATCCACTCTCCCATTCATCTGGTTTTTTTTTTTCATTTATTCAGTAGTACAGTTAACCATATACACATTTAATTTATATGAGTTCAATTCTTAGCAATAAAGAAAGATGGAAAACGAATTTTAAAAGCACAGTTGACTTTTCATGCCATTTTGCACAATGGGTGTGTGGCCCAGAGGAAGTATGGGGTGAGCCATGTTACTAATTGTGGGGTTGGAGGTGAGAGCAAAACTACATAGCTGCATTTCTGGGGCCGTTTATTGGATTTTACAGGGTAATTTTAACTGTCCTTGGTTCATGCTGACTTTCCCACCTTTTAAATGGAGTAGGACCCACCTCTCTGTGATGTGCCCTGGTTGGCTCCCAGCAGCACAGATACAGCAGGACCTGGTCCCTGCCCTCAATATGCTCACAGTGCATGGCACGTTCAGTGGCACAGGTACATAAACACACCATGATGGTGTAGTATAAAAAGTTCAAGCTGGAGAAGCACTGTGGGCAAATGACTGCTGTGGGGAGGGCAGAAAGTTCAGTAGGGAGGCCTTTGTGAGCGTGTGACATTTAAACAAAATCTTAAAGCATATGAACATAAATTCTCAAGACACTCAAGAAGGAGAAGGGCGCACCAGGCAGAGGGAACAGCACATTATACAGAGAGATGAAAGATCACAGGGTGTCGAGGGACACAAGTCTGGAGGTGTCATCAGGGCTGATCTGAACGGGCCTAGGGTACCATCCAGGGGAGTTTGGGCTTTATACTGCAGGTGGCGGGCAGCTGTGGGGAGGGTTGGTCAGAGGAGAGGTAGGGTCAGAGTTGTGATTTCAATAAATTGCTCCTGCTGCTGTGTGATGGATGAACAGGAAAAGAAAAGTCTGGAAGCACAGAGACCAGAGTGGGAGGCTGAGCCCCACCTAGTTTCCAGTGAGTTCTGGGAAGGTGGGCCTGCCACAGAGAAGGCCTGAAGACAGTGAACCAAGTGCCCCGTTATTGGGCAGATTTCCCACTTTGGTCTTGAGATTCCCCATATATGGCCTCAAAGTGTTTTAAGTCGAAGCAGCAGACCTCCCCTCAGGGTCAGCTAGAGGGCTCAGATTCTGCACCCCATAAAGCCTGCCTGGGGCTGGAAAGGGCTCTTCACTGGATATATAGTGTCATTTTATTGTTTTTTGGGTTTTCTTTGGTTTTTGTTTTGTTTTGTTTTGTTTTCCTTTTTGAGATGGAGTCTCGCTCTGTTGCCCAGGCTGGAGTGCAGTGGTGGCCTCGGCTCACTGCAACCTCTGCTTCTGAGGTTCAAGCGATTCTCCTGCTTCAGCCTCCTGAGTAGCTGGGGCTATAGGCACGTGCCACCACGCCCGGCTAATTTTTGTATTTTTTGTAGAGACAGGGTTTCACCATGTTGGCCAGGCTGGTCTCAAACTTCTGACCCAAGTGAAATGCCTGCCCCCGCCTCCCAAAGTGCTGGGATTATAGATGTGAGCCACTGTGTCTGACCTGTTGTTTGTTTTTTAAATTTATCTCCCTTGGGGTTCATTTTGACTTCTGAATCTGAGGGTTCATGTCTTTTATCAGTTCTGGACAGTTTTTTGAATGCTACCTTTCCCCCATTTTCTCAATTATCTCTTCTTGGAACTCAAAGTAGAGGTTGTCAGACCTTTTTCATCTATCCTCTGTGTCTGTCTTAGTTTTCCCTCCATTTCTTTCTGCTGTATTCTGGACAATTTCTTCAGATTCCAGGTCACATTTTTTTTTTCTCTTCAGCTGAGGTTAACAACCTGTGGTTTAACCCTTCTAAGAGTTAAAAATTCTAATTATTGTATATTTTTTATTTCTCGAATTTTGGCTTGGTTCTTTTTCAAACCTGCCTGTTCTTTCTGTAGCATCCCTCACTGCATATTCATTGTTTCAAGCTCCTCTATTCTGTCCGTAAACACATGGAATGTAGTTACTGTATTTTACATTTTGAATCCTACAATACCAATATCTGAAGTCTTTGGGGATCTGACTTTGTTGTTTGCTGTTTCTTCTGTCTTGCTCAGGGTGGCATGTCTCTTGGATGCTTTGAGTTTTATTTTTATTTTCAGTTGGACCTCTGGGAATTTCACTGAGGACCAGGCTGAAGGAGTTTACTTCCAGGGAGAGTGCAAAACATTTAAATTGAATTGTTATTGAGGGAACATACAATAGAGTGCATTAATTTTAAATGCACATTTTAAATAGATATACATCCCCATAACCACCATCCAGATCAAGATATAGAACATTCTCAGCACTGCAGAAAGTTTCTTCATCTCCCTTTCCAGTATACCTGCACCCCGAGAGGGAGCCCCATTCTAACTTCTGCCAAATCACTGATGAGTTGTGAAATGATATACAAATGAAACCATATAGTACTTTTTTTTCTTGTTTTCGAGACAGGGCCTCACTCTGTCACCTAGGCTGGAGTGCAGTGTCACAATCACAGTTCATTGTAGCCACAAACTCCTGGGCTCAAGCAATCCTCCCACCTCAGCCTCCCAAGTAGCTGGAACTATAGGTATGCACCACCACACTAAGTTTTTAAAAAATTTTTTTTGTAGAGATGGGATTTCCCTATGTTGCCCAGCCTGGTCTCAAACTGCTGGCCTCAAGTGATCCTCTGGCCTCAGCTTCCAAGAGTGCTGGGATTACACACATGAGCCACCTTACCTGACTGTAGTATTCTTTACCTTGATGTATATCTGTGAGATCCATTCATGTTATCCCATGTGGTGATACTGTCTTTATTTTCATTTCTGTATAGTATTCCATTGTATGAATATATCACAGTTGGGTTTTCCATTCTCCTGATGAGTTATCCAAGTTACATTTGGCTAATTTCCAGTTAGGAACTATGATGAATAAAGTTTCCATGAGCATTCCTGTTTATTTCTTTTGGTGAGCATTGCATTTACTTTTATAGAGTAAATACCCCAGAGTGAAATTACTGGGTGATGGAATATATGGATGTTTGGCTTTAGTAGACCCTGCCGAAGTTTTCCAGGAAGGTTGTGCCAATTTCCTCTCCCACCATCTGCATACGAGGATTCTGATTACTCTACACCCCTCCCAGCACTTCGCATTGACAGTTTGCCATTGTGGTGGGAGTGTAGTGGTATTTCACCGTGGTGTTAATTTTTATTTTCCCGATGATTAATGATGTAGAACACCTTTCCATGTTTATTGGCTATTTTGATCTATTTGAGGTAGTGTAGTCTGTTGCCTGTTTTTTTTTTTTTTTTTTTTTTTCCTAAACTCAATTAAGTGGAATTCACTGGAAAGGTAAAGTGGCTTATATTCCAGTTTATATAACACCTCCAGCACAGTGTAGGGCAGTGATGTGCTGGCAAACCGGTTCTCAGATTTTTTTTTTTTTTTAAGACAAGATCTTGCTCCGTCTTCCAGGCTGGAGTACAGTGACACAATCTCGGCTCTCTGCAGCCTCAAGCTCCTAGGCTCAAGCAATCCTCCCGCCTCAGCCTCCTGAGGAGTTGAGACTACAGGCGTGCACTGCCACACCCGGCTAATATTTGTATTTTTATAGATAGGGGGATTCGCCATGTTGCCCAGGCTGGTCTCAAACTCCTGGGCTCAAGTGATCCTCCCACCTCAGCCACCTGAAATGCTAGGATTATAGACGTGAGCCACCACGCCCAACCAGATTGGCCAGATTTTTTTTTAGTAGCTGATTTGCAGGTTTTTTTGTTTTTTGTTTTTCTGTTTTTTTGAGACAGAGACTCGCTTTGTCACCCAGACTGGAGTGCAGTGGTGGGATCTTAGCTCGCTGCAAGCTCCGCCTCCCAGGTTCACGCCATTCTCCTGCCTCAGCCTCCTGAGTAGCTGGGACTACAGGTACCTGCCACCATGCCTGGCTAATTTTTTGTGTTTTTAGTAGAGACAGGGTTTCACCCTGTTAGCCAGGACAGTATCGATCTCCTGACCTCATGATCCACCCGCCTTGGCCTCCCAAAGTGCTGGGATTACAGGCGTGAGCCACCGTGCCCGGCCGATTTGCAGTATTTTCTGATTTCCATGATATACATACTTCAACCATAGCCAATTTCAAGCTACTGAATGGCTTGCAAAACTCCTGAATATTTAACAAATGGCTCCCATGAGCCAGGATGGATTAGCTCCAGGACACCACTGTGTCTAGGGTAGCACCTCTAATAAAACTAATTGATATTTCTGCAGCAAACTGTGTAAATATTCACACTAATTGGTATAAAACATCTTCATATCCATTGAGGTCAGATTTTTGCGTGCAAATGAGTCAACCATGAATTAACTGTAAAAGAAGGACTTTCAATTGAGAAAGATCTTTGGATTTTCACATTGCACGTAAAAGATAGTGGGTCTGTTTCCGCGTGGATTCCTCCCTCTGCAGGTTTGCTGATACTGTTGGGATCCTTCAGGAAATCCTGGTGACCTTTGTGAGCAGCAGTGAGCAATGATTTTGAGCTCAGTGGTCTCCAGGGTCCCTTCTAGTTCTAGAAGTCTATGGCTAAACATTTAAGAAATATTTCACTAACTGCCCATTTGGCTTTATTTCTGTTTTAGTACTACTGTGGGCTGGAGTCTTTCAAAACATGGTTTCTGGAGCCATGGAGCGCTGGTTTCTGGTAAACCCAGTGCCCTCGTGGTCCTTCTCACAGAAGGTTCTGGAGTCAGGCTGCCTAGACTTAAATGTTGGCTCCACCACTGGCTTGCTTTTGGATTTGGGGCAAGTCCCGTGAAATCCCTCTGTGCCTTTGTTTCCTCACTGATAAAAACTGACGTGTGACAAACGGTGGAATTCCTGAGGTCCATCTCTGGGCTGCCCATGGAGGGCTTCCTCAGACACAGGACCCCAGATGGCATAAGCATCTTGAGTCAGCCAGCGTTCACCAGTGGAGGGGGCAGTTTGCAGTGGCCACAAGAGAATCTTACTCCGCACGACTTAGTGCCTTGGTGTTTCCCCATCTTCCCCGAGGCAGCTTCTTAGTGAGCGGCGCTCAGGCCCAAGGCCTATGCCTTCCTCAGGACATCCTGCTCCTACTTGGGGAAACTTCCCATTGAAGGCCTCCCCCAACCCTGGCAACAGGTCGAAATCCACCACTGTGAGATATCTCAGACTTGGTTTCTTGAGTCTTTTTCTTCCTGTAGGGCCTGTCGGGAGACCCTGATTTAGATCTCACCTCTCCCCTCCCCTCCCCTCCCTGATTTAGATCTCACCTCTCCCCTCCCTCTAGGGGCAGTGGAAGCTGTGACCAGGCTCACGCTTTGTGTCCTGCACCGTCCGGGCCAAGGGAAGGCCACCTGCCAGAGGCAGGGCCAGTGGCCACTCTTGTCAGGTTCTCATCATTAAACTGTTGTTCTGATGTCTATTGTAAAATTGGGTTGTCTGTCTTGTTCCTGTAGGTTCCTGGGAGCTCTTTCGTCTGGCTGTCAGCCATCAGTTGGATATCTGTGTTGAAAACATAATGTCTCCTAGTCTGTGGCTTGCCTTTTACGTCTCCTAAAGGAAGAGTTCAATATTAATGAAGTCTAATTTATCATTATTTTCTTTTATCATTAGTATTTCTTTGTTTGTTTGTTTTGTGAGACAGGGTCTTGCTCTGTTGCTCAGGCTGAGTGCCGTGGTATGATAACGGTTCACTGCAGCCTCAACCTCCCAGGCTCAAGTGATCCTCCCACCTCAGCCTCCCGAGTCGCTGGGACTACAGGTGCACACCACCATGCCCAGTTAATTTTTGTATTTTTTTGTAGAGATGGCATTTCACCATGTTGCCCTGGCTGGTCTTGAACTCTTGAGCTCAAGTGATCCTCCTGCCTCAGTCTTCCAAAGTGCTGAGATTACAAGTGTGAGACACCGTGCTCAACCAGTGTTTCTTATATCTTTTAGGAAATGAAGACATTTATTCATATTTTCTTCTAGAATTTGTATTGTTTTTGTTTCCAAATACAGATCTATGAAATTGATCTATCTTGAAATTAATTATATCTTCAATTAATTTTTGGGTATGGTGCATGATAAGAGTCAAAATTCCTTTTTGTCATATGGATGTCTAGTTTTGGTGGCATTATTTATTGAAAAGACCACCCTTTCCCCCATTGAATTTCAGGATCCGTCATGAGCCAGGTGACAGGGCATGGGTCCAGTTTTGGACTGTCTTCAGTACTTTCTATCTGTTTGTCTTTGCACTAATGCCACACTGTCTCGATTACTATAGCTTATTTTTATTTAATCTTTTTGTCTGGAGAGAATTGTAGACTTGCATACCATTGTAAGAAAGAATACAGAGAGATCCCACATTCCCTTTACCTGGTTTCTCCCAATGGTAACATCTTGTGAAACTGTAGTATAATATCACATCTAGAACACTGATATTGATGCGACCCTCTGGTCTAATTCAGATTTCCCCAGTTTTACCTGTATTCATTTGTGCATGGGTGTGTGTATGTTTAGTTCTGTATAATTTCACCACCTGTGTAGGTCTGCGTATCCATACACAGTGGAGCTTCAGAACATTTTCATCACCACCTGAATCTTGTGTTTCCCTTTTTTTTTTAGCCACACCCGCCACGCTTCCACATTCTCTCTTCACCCCACTCCTAATCCTAATCCTTGACTAATTTGTTCTCCACTTCTGTGTTTTTATCCAGAAATGTTATATAAATGGAATCACACAATGTGTAACCTTTCGGGATTGGCTTCTTTCACGCAGCGTAAATTCCCTTGGGATGCACACGGTGGTTCCGTGTGTCAGTAGTTTGTTCCTTTTTATTGATGAGTGGTATTCCATGGTGTGGATGCACCAATTTGTTTGGCCATTCGTCTGTTGAAGGATATCTGAGTTGTTTCCAGTTTGGGGTTACTATGAATAGAGTTGCTATAAACAATTATGTGAACATGATTTTTGTGCGAACATAAGTTTCTATTTCTCTTGGATAAATGCCCAAGAGTGCAATTTCTGGGGTGTATGGTAACTGTATGTTTAGGGTGTTTTTTTCAATTGACTTTATTTTGTAGAGCCATCTTACATTTACAGAAAAAAAAATGAATGGAAGGTACAGAGAGTTCTTATATGTCCCCAACTCTACATACACAGAGCCTCCCCCACCTCGAAATCCCACCACCAGAGTGGTGCATTTGTTATCATCAGTAAACCTAAAGTGACACATCATTATCACACAGAGACTATGGTTTACATTAGGGTTCACTCTGGTGTACATTCTATGGCTTTTGGCCAATGTAAAACAACGTGTGTCCCTCATTACAGTGTCATTCAGATCATTTTCGCTGCCCTGAAAATCCTCTATGTTCCACCTGTTCATCTCTCTCTACCCCCAACCCCTGGCAACCACCTGATGCTTTTACTGTCTCCATAATTTTGCCTACTCCAGAATGTCATATGTAGCTGACACTTAAACAATACAGGAGGCAGGGGTACTGACCCCTTGTGCAGTTGGAAATCTGAGTATAACTTTTGACCCCCAAAACCTAACTACTAATAACTTACTGTTGACCAGAAGCCTTACTGATAACGAGCAGTTGATTAACACCTATGTTGTATGTTATACGTATTATATACTGTATTCTTACAATCAAGTAAGCCAGGGAAAAGAAAATGTCATTATGAAAAATCATAAGAAAGAGAAAATACGTTTACTATTCATTCAGTGGAAGTGGATAATCATAAAAGTCTTTACCCTTATCTTCACATTGTGTAGGCTGAGGAAGAGGAGCAATAGGAGGTATTGGTCTTGCTGTCTCAGGGGTGGTGGTTCATCTGTGAATTTTTTCAAATTATTGCAAATTTCAAAGTTGTCATATATATATATATATATATATATAATCCATATATAAGTGGACCTGTGTGATTAGAACCTGTGTTGTTCAAGGGTCAACTGCGGTCGAAATCATACGGTAGGTAGCGTTTTCAGATTGGCTCTTTTCTCTTAGTAATAGGCATTTAATATCTCTCTATGTCTTTTCATGGCTAGATAGCTCCTTTCTTTTCAGTCCTGAATAATATTTCACTGTCTGGATATAGCACAGTTTACTTGTCCACTAACCTACTGAAGGACATCTTGGTTGCTTCTGCATTTTGGCAATTATCAATAAAACTGAAATAGAATTTGAAGTGCAAGTTTTTATGTGATGTAAGTTTTCAACTCGTTTAGGCAAATACTAAGGAGCATGATTGCTGGATCGGATGGTTAGAGTATGTTTAATTCTGTAAGAAACCACCAAACCATCTTCCAAAGTGGCTGTACCATTTGCATTCCCACCAGCAGTGAATGAGAGTTCCTGTTGCTCCACATGCTCACCAGCGTTTGGTGTTGTCAGTGTTTTGGATTTTTGCCATTCTAATAGGTGTGTATGGAGTGGTATCTCATTGTTGTTTAAATTTGCAATTCTCCGATGACATACGATGTTGAACACTTTTCATATGTTTACTTGCTATCCGTATATCTTCTTTGGAGAGGTGTCTGTTAAGGTCTTTTGCCCAGTTTTAAGTCAGGTTGTTTGTTTTCTTATTGTTGAGTTTTAGGAGTTCTTCGTGTATTTTCGATAACAGTCCTTTACCAAGTATTTCTTTTACAAATACAGTCATGCACCGCATAATAATGTTTCTGTCAATGACAAGCCACATATATGAAGGTGGTCCCATGGAATTATAATGGAGCTTTAAAAAAAAGTCTTATTGCCTAGTGACATAGTAGATGTCTTAATGTTTTAGGCTGACACATTCTTCATGTGTTTGTAGTAGCGCTGATGTAAACAAACCTACCGTGCTGCCAGTAGTATAAAACTCTAACACATACAATTATGTACATTTGATAATGATAATAAACAACTGTCACTGGTTGTGTATTTACTGTATCACGTTTTTATGGTTATTTTAGAGTGTACTTCTACTATTAAAAAAAGTTTACTGCCGGGTGCGGTGGCTCAAGCCTGTAATCCCAGCACTTTGGGAGGCCGAGACGGGCGGATCACGAGGTCAGGAGATCGAGACCATCCTGGCTAACACGGTGAAAGCCCGTCTCTACTAAAAAAACAAAAAAAACTAGCCAGGCGAGGTGGTGGACGCCTGTAGTCCCAGCTACTCCTGAGGCTGAGTCAGGAGAATGGCATAAACCCGGGAGGCGGAGCTTGCAGTGAGCTGAGATCCGGCATCTGCACTCCAGCCCGGGCGACAGAACAAGACTCCATCTCAAAAAAAAAAAAAAAAAAAAAAACGTTTACTTAAAACAGTATGCCATGGTATGCTGGCAGCAGCTCATGCATCTCGTGTTTATTCTTGTACAGCTGTACAATGTGTTTGTGTTTTAAGCTAATTGTTATTACACAAGAGTCAAAAGTTTTTGTCATTGTTGTTTTGGTTTGTTTTTGAGATAGATTCTTGCTCTGTTGCCCAGGCTGGAGTGCAATGGCGCTATCTCGGCTTACTGCAACCTCTGCCTCCCAGGTTCAAGCAATTCTCCCTGCCTCAGCCTCCCAAGTAGCTGAGATTACAGGTGCCGGCCACCATGCCCGGCTAATGTTGTATTTTTAGTAGAGACAGGGTTTTGTCATGTAAGCCAGGCTGGTCTTGAACTCCTGACCTCAGGTGATCCACCCACCTCGGTCTCCCAAAGTGCTGGGATTACAAGTGTGAGCTACCGTGCCCAGCCAAAAAGTATTTTTTAAGTTTAAAGTTTATAAAGTAAAAAAGGTATAGTAATCTGAGTTGAGTTCTTGTTGCATTTTGAGAGTTCCTTGAGAGTTCTAAGGTTAATTTATTATTGAAGAAAGAAAAATATTTTTTATAAATTTAGTGTATCCTAAGTATACAGTATTCATAAATTCTATATTAGTGTATAGTAATTCACCTCAGGGTGAATGTCACACTCATTCACCCCTCACTCATTGACTTACCCAGAGCAACTCCCAGTCCTGCAAGCTCCACTGATGATAAATGCCCTATACAGGTATACCATTTTAAAATCTTTTACACCATATTTTTACTGTACCTTTTCTGTTTAGATATGTTTAGATACACAAATATGTACCATTGTGTTACAGTTACCTACAGTATACGATACTGTACCATATTGTACAGGCTTACAGTCTAGGAGCAATAGGCTATACCATCCAGCTCAGGTGTGTAGTAGGCTATATAGCACCTGGGTTGGTGCCAGTACACTCTATGATGTTCTTTGCACAGGGACAAATTCACCTAATGAAGCATTTCTCATAACATAGCCCCATCATTAAGCAATGACTGACTGTATTTCCTCCTAGTCTGTGGCTCATCTTCTCATTCTCTTGACATTGTCTTTTGCAGAGCAGAAGTTTTTAATTTTAATGAAACCCAGCTTATAAATTATTTCTTTTATGTCTCCTGTCTTTGGTAGTGTTTGTTTGTATCTAAAAAGTCATTACCATTCCTAAGGTCATGTAGGCTTTATCCTATGTTACCATCTAGGACTTTAATAGTTTTGTGTTTTACATTTATGTCTATGATCCATTTTGAGTTAATTTTTGTGAAAGGTATAAAGTCTGTGTTCAGACTCTTTTTTTTTTTTGGCACGGGGATATCCAGTTTTTCCAGCACCATTTGTTGAAAAGATTCTCTTTGCTCCTCTGTGTTGCCTTTGCTTCTTTGTCAAATATCAGCTGACTATACTTACGTGGGTCTATTTCTGGGCTCTCTATTCTGTTCCATTGATCTGTTTGTCTTTTCATTCACCAATGACCACACTGTCTTGACAGTAATAGCTTTATAGTAAGTCTTGAAGCTGGGTAGTATCAGCCCTCCAACTTTATTAATCTTCAATGTTTAATTATCTATTCTTGGTCTTTTGCCTGTCTGTATAACTTTTAGAATCAGTTTGTCAATACCCTCAAATAACTTCTTGGGATTTTGATTGGGATTGCATTGACTATAAATCAAGTTGAAAAGAACTGACATCTTGAAAAGATTGAATCTTCTATCCATGAACATGGAATAACATTCCATTTATTCTATTCTTTGATTTCTTTAATCGGAATCTTATAGTTTTTCTCACGTAGATCTTATACATATTTTTGTTAGATTTATACCTATTTCATTTTGGGGATACTAATGTAAATGGTATCAGGTTTCTAATTCCAAATTCCACCTGTTTGTTGCTGGTGAAAGTAATTGATTTTTGTATATTAACTTTGTATCCTGCAACCTTGTTATAATTGCTTATTAATTCCCAGAGTTTATGTTTAATTTTATTTTTTAAAAACCTGTCAAACTGTTTTCTAGAGGGGCTGTACCACTTTACATTCCCACTAGCAACATATGAGTGATTCACTTTTTCTGCATCCTTGCAAAATCTGGTGTTGTCACTGTTTTTCACTTTAACAATTCTGATAGGTATATAACGCTATCTCATTGTGCTTTTAATTGGCATTTTCCTGATGGCTAATGATGATGAACATCTTTTCATGGGCTTATACGCCATCAGTATGTCTTCTTTGGTGAAATGTCCACTAATGTGTTTTGCCCATTTTCTTATTGGATTGTTTGTTGTTCTTTTAAAAAAAATTACTGAGTTTTGAGAGTTCGTTTTATATCCTAGATAACAGCCCTTTGTTGTAAATATTTTCTCTCCAATATATGTTATAATATACCCTGAAATCTAGTAATATTAGTCCTATAGCTTCATGCTACTTCTTCGATACAGTCTCTGCAATTGAAAGTCCATTGGATTTTCATATAAATTTTAGAATGAGCTTATCAAGTTCCCAAGAGGATGTTAATTGGGATTGGGATCTATAGATCCACGTGGGAAGAACTGTTATCTTTCAAATAGTGAAAAAGTGCTGGGATTACAGGAGTGAGCCATCGCCCCGGTCGTATCGGTTGATTTTTTTTTTTTTTGAAACAGATTCTCACTACGAATGTGATATATCTCCCCATTTATTAGGTTTTTTTTTTTTTTCATTTGTTTCTGCAGTGTTTTGTGATTTTCATTGTAAAAGTCTTACACATCTTTCATTAGAGAGATTTCTGGGTATTTTATGGGTTTTGGTGATATTGTGTTGTCTATTTAAATTTTTTTGTTTGGGCCAGGCACGGTGGCTCATGCCTGTAATCCCAGCATTTTGGGAGGCCAAGGCAGGTGGATCACCTTAGGTCAGGAGTTCGAGATCAGCCTGGCCAACATGGTGAAACCCCATCTCTACTAAAAATACAAAAAATTAGCCAGGTGTGGTGGCGTGCACCTGTAATCCCAGCTTCTCGGGAGGCCGAGGCAAGAGAATTGCTTGAATTCAGGAGGTGGAGTTTGCAGTGGGCCAGGATCTCGCCACTGTACTCCAGCCTGTACCATAGAGCTATAATCCAATTCAACTCACTCACTTCTTTTTTTTTTTTTTTTAGGCAGAGTCTTGCTCTGTCGCCCAGGCTGGAGTGCAGTGGCCGGATCTCAGCTCACTGCAAGCTCCGCCTCCCAGATTTATGCCATTCTCCTGCCTCAGCCTCCCAAGTAGCTGGGACTACAGGCGCCCGCCACCTCGCCCGGCTAGTTTTTGTATTTTTAGTAGAGACGAGGTTTCACTGTGTTAGCCAGGATGGTCTCGATCTCCTGACCTCGTGATCCGCCCATCTCGGCCTCCCAAAGTGCTGGGATTACAGGCTTGAGCCACTGCGCCTGGCCAACTCACTCACTTCTTAACTCTAATAGTTTGTAGATTCTTTTGGATTTTCCACATTCACAAAATGTCGTCTGTGAATAATGATATTTTTACTTCTTCAGTTCCAGTTTGTACATTTTTTCTCATCTTTTTGCACTGACTAGGATCTCTAATACAATGTTAAATAAAAATAATGACAGTAGACAGTTAATCTAAAGGGAAAAGCATTCTAAATGTTTTTCACCAATAAGTGTGGTGTTAGCTATAGGGTTTTATAAGTGCCCATTATAAGGTAAGTGAAGACCTTTTCATTTTCTAGTATGGATAATTTTTATTTTGAATGGGTATTGAATTTACCAAATGTTTTCCACATTTTTTTATTTTTTTCCCACATTTTTTGAAATGATAGGTTTTTAGAACATTTTTTTAAGTGGTGACCAGGCCCGGTGGTGGCTCATGTCTGTAATCCCAGCACTTTGGGAGGCCGAGGCGGGTGGATCATGAGGTCAGAAGATCGAGACCATACTGGCTAACACGGTGAAACCCTGTCTCTACTAAAAAAAATACAAAAAATTAGCCGGGCGCGGTGGCGGGCGCCCGTAGTCCCAGCTACTTGGGAGGCTGAGGCAGGAGAATGGCGTGAACCCGGGAGGCGGAGCTTGCAGTGAGCTGAGATAGCGCCACTGCGCTCCAGCCTGGGCTACAGAGTGAGACTCCGTCTCAAAAATAAATAAATAAATAAATAAATAAGTAAACAAACAAACAAACAGAACTTTTTTTAAGTGGTGAATTATATTGTTTTTTTGTGCAGTGGCAAGATCTCAGCTAACTACAACCTCCACCTCCCGGGTTCAAGCGATTCTCCATCTCAGCCTCCCAAGTACCTGGGACTACAGACATGCACTCCATTTTTGAGACGGAGTCTTACTCTGTCGCCCAGGCTGGAGTGCAGTGGCGCGATCTCAGCTCACTGCAAGCTCCGCCTCCCGGGTTCACGCCATTCTCCTGCCTCAGCCTCCCAAGTAGCTGGGACTACGGGCGCGCACCACCGCGCCCCGCTAATTTTTTGTATTTTTTTTAGTAGAGACAGGGTTTTGCTGTGTTGGCCAGGCTGGTCTCTAACTCCTGACCTCAAGTGATCCACCCACCTCAGCCTCCCAAAGTGCTGGGATTACAGTAGTGAGCCATTGCACCTGGCCATATTGATTGATTTTTTTAAATCGGATTATAGCTCTATGGCCCAGGCTGGAGTGCCGTGGCGAGATCCTGGCCCACTGCAACCTCCACCTCCCAGGTTCAAGTGATTCTCCCACTTCAGTCTCCCCAGTCGCTGGGATTACAGGCGTGTGTTACCACGCCCAACTAATTTTTTATATTTTTAGTAGAGATGGGGTTTCGCCATGTTGGTCATGCTGGTCTTGAACTCCTGACCTCAAGTGATCTGCCCCCCTTGGCCTCCCACAGTGCTGGGATTACAGGTGTGAGCCACCATGCCCGGCCATATTGATTGATTGATTGATTGATTGATTGATTTTTTTTATTGGAGATGGAGTCTCACTCTGTCACCTAGGCTGGAGTGCAGTGGCGCAATCTCGGCTCACTGAAATCTCTGCCTCCCGGGTTCAAGCAATTCTTCCACCTCAGTCTCCCGAGTAGCTGGGACCACAGGTGCATGCCACCACGCCCAGCTAATGTTTTGTATTTTACTAGAGACGGGATTTCACTGTGTTGCCCAGGCTGGTCTTGAACTCCTGAGCTCAGGCAATCCACCCTCCTCAACCTCTCAAAGTGCTAGGATTACAGATGTGAGCCACCACACACAGCTGATTTTTTAATTTAAAAGCAACATTAAATTCATGAAATAAATCACATTGGGTCATGTTGTACTGTTCTTTTTATATAACACTAGATTAATTACGTTAATATTGTTTAGTATTTTTGCATCTACATTTATGTAGATATTGGCTTATAATTTTTCTTTTTTGTAATGTAAAGTGAGTCAGGAAGTATTCCTAAATTGAGTCAGGAAATATTCCCTCCTTTACTATTCTCTAGAAGAATTTATAGGATTAATGTTCTTTATTCTCTAAATGGGAAAATTCACCAGTGAGACCATCTAGGCTTAGATAATTTTTTTGTGTGAGAAGGCTTTAAATTAGAGATTCAGTTTTTAAAAATAAGTATAGGGCTGTTCAAAATTTTTATTTCTTCTTGTATCCTTTTGATAAGTAATGCTTTTCAAGGAATTTGTCCATTTCAATTAAATTGTCCAAGTTTTGGCATAAAGATGTTTACAATATTTTCTTATTGCCTTTTAAATGTCTATAGTATCTATGGGTGCAGTGCTTTGGGAGGCTGAGGCATGCAGATCACTTGAGGTTCAGGAGTTCAAGACCAGCCTGGCCAATATGGTGAAACCCCATCTCTACTAAAAATACAAAGATTAGCCAGGCATGGTGGTGTGCTCTTGTAGTCCCAGTTACTCGGGAGGCTGAAGCAGGAGAATTGGTTGAACCCAGGAGATGGAGGTTGCAGTGAGTTGAGATTGCACCACTGTACTCCAGTCTGGTGGACAGATTGAGACTCTGTATCAAAAATAAATAAATAAATAAATAAATAAATAATAAATAAATAAAGAAAGAAGTCTATAGTATCTGTAGTGATGCCCTTTCTTCATTCTTGAGGTTTATAACTTATGTTATCTTTCTCTCTCTCTCTTCATGATCTTTTTTCAAAGAACCAGCTTTGGCTTTGTTAATTTTCCTATCCATTTAAAATGGAAATTCTGACGCTAGGCGCAGTGGCTCACGCCTATATTCCCAGCACTTTGAGAGGCCAAGGTGGGTAGATCACCTGAGGTCAGGAGTTCGAGACCAGCCTGGCCAACATTAGTGAAACCCTGTCTCTACTAAAAATACAAAAATTAGCCAGGCGTGGTGGTATGCATCTGTAATCCCAGCTATTCGGAGGCTGAGGCAGAATTGCTTGAATGGGACAGGCAGAGGTTGCAGTGAACCAAGATTGCGTCACTGCACTCCAGCCTGGGTGACAAAGGGGGACTCTACCTCAAAAAAAAGAAAGAAAGAAAGAAAGAAATTCTGAGCTTGAATTTTTTGGTATCACATAAATATTTAGAATTCAGGCCTTGAATCCACGTGAGGGTCGGTCAATATCCACAACTTCTCAGAAGTTACTCCTCTTTAATCCCACCCAGATCCAAAGCTAAGACAGATCATTTTCTTTGCTGTCTGTCTTCATGGGGCAGGATTAAAAAAAAAAAAAAATCATGCCTTTCCTGAGTCCGTAATTTATGTAGGGTGATCGCTGACTCATTTGGCTGTCTGTCCTGTATAGGTTGCAGGCTTTGTATTACCTGAGTTAGAGATGTCTGCATGACATCCCACAACACCAGTATAGGTTGATCTCTCAGGACTCATATTCCTGCTTTGTTTCTGGCACAAGAGAATTTCTCTACTTTCTTGAAGTCTTATTCATTTATATATAATGTTTAAAATCTATAGCATTTGACAGTGGTGAGAGTGTAGTATCTCTCACCATAGGCTGTTTGTATTGCTGTTCCCTCCAGCTGGAATGCTTTTCACCGAGATCTCTGCAGGGCTACCTCCTTTGCTCTGTTCCTCACATCTTACCTTCTCAGTGAGTCCTACCTGACTTCCCTATTTAATCATCTTCATCAACTTTAGCACTCCCTATTCCCCTTACCTTCTCTGCTTTTCCTTTTTTTGTATTTTTGCTTTTGTTTGATTTTTGAGACAGGGTCTTACTCTGTTGCCCAGGCTGGAGTGCAATCATAGCTCACTACAGCCTCCATCTCCTGCGCTCAGATGATCCTTCTGCTTCAGCCTCCTGAATAGCTGGGGCTGCAGGCACACCCCAGCATACTTGGCTAATTTTCAATTTTTTTAGTAGAGATGAGATCTGGCTATGTTGCCCAGGCTGGTCTCAAACTCCTAGACTCAAGTGATGCTCTCACCTCGGCCTCCCAAAATGCTAGGATTATAGACACGAGCCACCAGGCCTGTCTCTTTGCTTTTTGTCATAGGACTTATAGCCATCTGTGTCATTTACTGATTTATTATGTTTTTTGTTTATTGACCAGTTCCTTTTGTTAGATGTAAGCTCCACGAAGGCAGGTTCTTTAAGTTTTGTATGCTCCAAATCCCTAGAACAGTGTCTGACACATAGCAGGCTCTCAGTAAATATTCTTTTTTTTTTTTTGAGACAGAGTCTCACTCTGTTGCCCAGGCTGAAGTACACTGATGTGATCTTGGCTCACTGCAACCTCTACCTTCTGGGTTCAAGTGATTCTCCTGCCTCAGCCTCCCGACTAGCTAAGACTACAGGCACCCAGCACCATGCCCAGCTAATTTTTTATATTTTTAGTAGAGACAGGGGTTCACCATGTTGGCCAGGCTGGTCTCGAACTCCTGATCTCAGGTGATCCACCTGCTTCAGCCTACCAAAGTGCTAGGATTTACAGGCATGAGCCACTACGCTTGGCCCAGTAAATATTCTTTTAAAAATGTCCAGAAACTGAGTCCTTTTATTGGACAGAGGGAAAAACAGGAGTGTAAAGAGGGAAAGGGATTTGTCTAAGGTCACCTGGAGAGATGGTGGCAGAGCTAGGACCAGTACAATTTCTCCTGGCCAGTTATGATGTACCCTCTGTCTCCTCTGAGCCTCCGCACAGGACTCAGGTGTGAGTGGTGCAGAAGCAGCCTGCATCTCACAGCACTGTGGGCCACTTTCTCCTTCGAGAAGCACAGTCTGCCCTGACTTCTGTCACGTGTTGCTCCCTGTTTTCCTTCTTACCTGCTCACATTCTTTTAGCCTCTTTTGCTTGACTCATGAAGTGGCTATGTCCTGAGGCTCTGCCCCGAGGATTTTCCTGTCTCTCTCAAGGCCCTCTTATTGAATGACCTTGCTCACTCCACGCCTTCAGTCATTCCCTCTCCAGGCTCAGCCTCTCCCCTGAGTGCCCATTTTTCTGGACATCTCTTTTCAAGCCTCTGGATGCCTGGCAGGCTCCTTGTGTGCAAGAGAAAAGCTTTGGTCTTGAAGCAAAACACCCGGCCCCACAGTCACTCCATGAATCCATGGGTCTGTCCTCACCACCCTCTGAGCCTCCAGGTTTCCGTCTGAGAAAAAGCACGTCTTTTCATTCAACCCCCACAGGTTTGTTGGGAGGTTCCAGGGAGACTGTGGATTAACAGCTGTTTGCAAACTTAAAACATGGCACCAAAGGAGGAACAGCACTCTGTGTCCCATAGGCAGTACACACAAGTCCCCAAGTGGGCCTTCCTCTTCCTGCCTCCCCCTGCCCTTTGCCCAGACCTCCTGTCTCCAGGGCAACCCTACCAGTCCCTCATACCAGATACTGGAGCCTGGTTTTGCCTCCTCCTCTCTCCCATCCCCACTTTGGGATCCATCAGCAACAATGTCGGTTCTGCCTACTTGCTATGTCTTTCCACTGTCCCCTCCTCCCCCTCCTATACTCCAGCCCAGTCCAGGTCTCATCAGTTTCAGTGACCTCCTTTCTGGTGTCCCTGGCTTCCTTCTGTTCGGAAAAAGCCTCCCTTCTCCTAGACTTCAGATGTGAGAGTTGCCTCTAAATCCCAGATTTGGATTAGTAGGGTCAACAAAATGGGCTGCTTGGGTGGGGTCACCAGAGGATGCATGGGTTGATGGTTGACCAGATGTTCACTGGTGAGGCCTGTTTATGAGATGCTTTGAGTGGGATTTACTAGATGCTGACGCAGGCAGGGTTTGGTTGTCCCTCTACTTGGGTGAAGGTGTCAGATACCCAGGTGAGGTCAGGTCCAGAGCTCACATGAGGGAGCTGAGACCAGAAAAGGGCTGAGACCCATCTGTCCACATCCCTTCATTTCTCCCTCTCCACCCAAGGGTCCTCGGGTTCCCAGCCACAGCCCCTCCCTCACCCCGCTTTGTATGGGTCTGTGGGGCAATTCCAGAAAGTCGTCTTCTGCCCATTTCAGCATAACCTGGGACTTTATCTCGGCTCCACCACTTTCTCCCTTGGAAAAATGCATTTACTTACTTGGGCTTCAGTTTCCCCTCTGAAAAAGGGGCTTTTAAATCCTCCCAGCTGACGTATCGGGAGAATCAGTTGAAAGCCCCTCTGAAGACTTTGGCGGGATGCTCAGGAAATACATGGCCAGGGGCCACTTTCTCTCTATCCTTCCACCCCTCCCACTTGTCCCACGCTCTGAGCATTCGAAGGGAGAAGAACTTGTCTTGTTCCTGAGACGCTCCTCCTACCCCGTGCCTGGCCCAGGGCCTGACATGCAAAAGGTGCCCAGAAATGTTTTCTGAATTGAATCAAGGAAGGGAGAGGGTGTTGGGAAACAAGCAGTGCCCTGGCCAGGACATTTGGACCTGGGGTAGGGACAGGACTCTCCCCCACAGTCCCAAACACACCTTTCCATCCTGTCAACAAATTTTGACTTTCAAGTTCTACAGACCTGGGTTCAAATCCTGGCCCAGCTCCGAGGCCTGGTGCAAATGATCTCAGGTCTGCAAGCCTCAGCTCCTTATCTGCAAAGGCCCTGGAGCGATCTCCAGATCACAGGGGTGCTGACACACAGTAGGTGCTCAGGAAATGGCCCTCAGCCCATATTCCTCCTTCCCTTCCTCCTTTCCGCCTTTCCTTTCTTCCATGTGAGAGATGTCTCCAAGGAAACAGGAGGAATTATTTTAAGAAGAGCCGAGGACTTGGGTGGGAGCGGATGGTGGCTCGGGCATCTGGCAGGCAGAGGCAGGCTGCACTGGCCCTTCAAGTAGACAGTGAGACCCAGGTGCCTCCCCATCTCAGAGAGCACTAGGCAGGGCCTATGGCAAATCTATGTTGAGGGGCAGAGGAAAAATGCTCCTGGCACCACAGAGCAGGGACAGAGCAATGGACTCCACTCTGCATTTGCCTCACTTGGTGGCCCTGAAAAAGTCCCAGCCCTCCAGCCTTGTGGCCTGGAGGTGAGTGGGAGGTATTACTGCAAGGGAGGTGGGCAGGGAGAAGGTGGATTGGGGCTGATGAGTTCCGGGCTTAGGAGAGTATAAGTGAAGGTCTCAGGGTGCTCCTGAGCTGGGCAGAAATTCATTCATTCATTCATTCACTCATTCAATCATTCACTCGTTCAACTCATATCTACTGAACTGAACACCTTCCTCCTCTCTGCCAGGCAATGAGCACACCTCATTTCACGTTTTCCTCAGAATATCCTTGCTGTGAGATTTTTGTCCCCATTGTGCAGATGAGGAAACCAAGGCTCCGAGAGGCAAAATGAATCACCCAAGTCCACAAAATCAAAGACTCAAGCCGGGCACAGTAGCGTGCACCTGTAATCCCAGCTACTGGGGAGGCTGAGGTGGGAGGATCACTTGAGCCCAGGAGTTTGAGGCTGCATTGAGCCATGATCATGCCACTGCACTCCAGCCTGGGCTACAGAGCCAGACCCCATCTCCAGGAAAAAAAAAAAAAGTCAACAGTTCTTTCCCAGGCTTTTCCTCATTTTCTATAGATCACTATCACCTTCAATAGGAAGTCCTGATGCCTCGAGAGGACCTCATGGTCACGATGATCCAGCCCCTGACAACCTTTCTGGCTTCACCTTTGAGCTCTCGAGGCTTCCCTCTCAGTGAGCTGCCAGTAGTGGCTCCGACATGCCCCAGCCTGGCCTCCAGGTCTCTGAGCAAGTCATTATGCTGCAACGTCCCCTCTGTCTTCCCCTTGCTCTTCAGGCTAAGTCCTGCACAGCTTAGGGGCCACCTCCCCCTGGAACCCTTCCCACCCTCTCCCAAGACTCAGTTGGTGCCCTCCAGGCGTGGTGGGTTTTCTTGTGTCTCCTCTGTGGACAACAAGCCCCTTGAGGCCAGTGACATTTCTCATGCAACTCTGCATCCCTGGTACCCAGCAGGGGCTGGACCTGGGTGGGTATCAGTGGGCATCAAGTGAGTGAATGAATAAGGAACAGTGTGGAATTGCTACTTCTAGCCTCAATCATTTTGTTCTCCAAACATTTCTCAGGCACCTCCTCCATGTCAGGCCTGATGCCAGCCCCGGGGAAGACGATAACTCAGCCTTGCAATTCACTTTGTGGTTCACAACGTGCTTCCGTTATAAAAGTCCCAGCCACCCTGCAAAGTAGGTGTTTGTGTTGTTTTGGGCTGTGTCCATTTTTTGAATGTGGAAACTGAGACCCAGTGAGGTTGGGTAACTTGCCGGGTCACAGCCAGTGTGTGGCAGAGCCAAGATATGAATCTAGGGCTGCTCACTCCAGAGCCCACACTTCTCCACACCGGGAAAACACAGCAAAACAGAGCAAAGGAATACATGACACTTAGAAATTTATTTTGGAACAAATTTGAACAATATAGAAAATTTGGAAAATATGGGGAAGGAAAAGAAAGGAGGTAATTCTGCATAGCTCCCCTCCCCTGGGATACATGTCATTAAAAGTTTGAGAATCTTCTGCTTGTTTTGGCTGAGCCTGGCCAAGTTCATACAGATGCAAGCAGCATGTAGTATGAACCCAGATTGTCAAATGCTGCCTTTTTTTAATTTTATTTTTTGAGGCAGGGTCTCCCTCAGTCACCCAGGCTAGAGTGCAGTGGTGCAAACACAGCTCACTGCAGCCTTGACCTCCTAGGCTCAAGTGATTCTCCCACCTCAGCCTCCCAAGTAGCTGGGACTACAGGCATGCACCACCACACCCAGCTAACTTTTTAATTTTGTAGGGATGGGGTCTCGCCATGTTGCCCAGGCTGGTCCTGAACTCCTGGCCTCAAGCAATCCTCCTGCCCCAGCCTCCCAAAACACTGGGATTACAGCCATAACCGTGACAGGTCTCAAATACCACAATATGAGGTTAATTTAATGTGGCCTGAACCCCAAGGAGCTACTTCCAGACTTGTGGGAGAGGTGGAAGTAACAAGTGTGCGTAAGTGTGGGTTTCCCCTAAGTAGACCCTGAAACAGGCACTTGAGTGCAGGTAGTTTATTTGGGAGGTGATCCTGGTCTGCAGGAGGGAGGCAGAGGAGGAGGGAAAGTCAGTCAAATGGGCATTTGCCAGCAGGGCACCACTGTGGGCCCCTGGAGCTCCATCTTGCTGGGGACCTTCTGAAGAACGGTAGAAAGCATGCCTGAGACTGTCTCCCTGAAGGTTCGGAGGCTGCAGCATTTCCTTCGTGACTCTTTTCCCCAAGGGACTGAAGATTCTGCTGGGGGCCTTACTCTCCTGCATTTCCAAGCCATCCTGTGCTTGGATGGGACAAGCTCTTGCAACTTCAGAAAATGCCATCAGGCAGAAAAGTGGAGAGACCTGGTGGGTGCTTGCAGCAGACCAGAGTTGAGGAGCTGTCCACCAAGGCTGCAGCAGAACTCAAGGCAGGCACCAATAGCATTTGCTTTGAGACGTGGTGTGTCTTTGTCATCATAAAGTATTTTGGGGGTATAAAACCAGGAATGAGACATAGAAGTCAGGGGTGATTTCCCCAGAATAGGTGACATTTGAGTTGAATTTTGCAAGGTGACTACAATGGGAGAAGAGGCATTTCAGATAAAGGCAGAGGTGTGAAACAGCTTGTTGTCTTCAGGAGAAACTGCAGAGCTTGTACCTGAGTCATGGGGTTTGGCCAAGATTGAGGTAGGAGCAGATGTGAAAGCCAATTGGTGAAGGGCTTTGAATACCAGACTCAGGAAGTCAAACTTTATCCCCAGGTACTAGGGAGCCAAGGCAGGCTTCTGAAAAGGAGAGGGGCACAGTCAGATCCATATTAAAGATCTCTCTGGGGCTGGTGTGGAAGATGGATTGGGAAGGGGCAGACTGGAGCCAGAGCCCTGGGAGGAGGATCCCTGCAGCGGTCCTGGGCCCAGGCTAGCCTGTGAGGCTCCTCCCTCCCCATTTCCCTGAGGGGTGGGCCCTGCCTGACATATGCTTGATGAACCCAGAGAACAGCACTGGAGTGGGCATTCCCCAGATCCATGTTGGCCGATCTGGACCTTATCTGGTTTGGTACAAGCTCAATGTCATCATTAGCTAGATATGGTCATTATCTGGATTTAATCATTATCAAATTACAGACCTGGCTTATATTCCACTCTCACTCCATCTCTGTGGGCCTCTCCATCTCTTTTTCTGTCTTTGTCTCTGAGTTTCTCTCTCTCTTTTTAAAAATACATACTTCAGATACACACAAGTGAGTTAAACTGAGTCCTTGGTTCATGACATGCCTTCAGCATTGGTGCATCAAGTCCTACAATGTATATAATACAAGATAGTAGAAAACATAATCTAATATATGCACCTTGATCCACTGCTCACCCCAAGAACTAGAACAGAATAGTATCTGACATCTGCCTCTGTGCTGCACCCCATCCCATCCCCCTGCTGTCTGCTGGAGGTCACTAAGATTCTGAATTTTGAGTTTATCCTCTGCTAGTTTCATTGTTTTTAGTATTATTACATGTATACACACCTAATTAATATGTAGTTTGTTTTTACTTATTTATTAATTTTATGTTAAAAGTGCCATACTGTATATACTCTTGTCTTTTCTTTTTATCTCAATGCTGTTGATGAGAATGTCTCCAGGTTGTTGTATATAATCATGATTCATTTGTTTTGAAGGCTGTATGTGACTATACCATTATTTATTTCGTTATTTATTCTCCCTTCAATTGACAATCAGGTTGTCTTCCGGTCTTCTGCTATTACAAACAGTGCTGTGTGGCTGTTCCTGTGCATAAATCCAAAAGCTCTGCAAAATGCGGTCTGGGCATTCTCAGCCTGGGCATCCCCTGGAAACTTGTTAGAAATGCAGAGTCTGGAGCCATGCCCTAGCCCCGCCAAAACTGAATCTGCATTTTAACAAGACCCCTGGGGGATTCACTGGCGTATTCACATTTGAGAAGCACTGGCCGAGTGTACCTCTGCATGGGATTCTAGTGGGCATACACATCAGGAGTGGAAGTGCTGGGTCGCAATGGGTGGCCCAGATCACCCTCCTGGCAGCAACTTCGGAGCTGCCACTGAGCTACAGCTTCCCCAGCTCTTGGTATTGTCCCACGTTCTCATTGTTGCCAGTCGACTGGGCGTGCAGTGACATCTCATCATGGTCTTGACTTACATTTCCCCCATGACTAACGAGGTCAGGCACCTCTTCGTATGTTTACTGGCCATATGTTTCCCCTTCTGTGAAACGCCTGTTCCTGTTTTTTGCTCTTTTTTCTTTTAGGCTCATTCAACTCAGTCCTGCCTTTGCATATGCTGTTCTTTCAATCAGAAACGCCTTCCCCCTTCGCTGCCCTGTGCCAGTTCTTCCAGGAAGCGCTCCCTGATTGCTGCTTAGGTTGTGAGCCTCCTCAGCTTCACAGGCAGGAAAACTCTGTGTCATTATCCCTTCATTTCTTCTCCTGAAATCTCTTCCTCACTGGAGAGACTGTGACCCTATATGGCTTGGTTTGCGTAGAGTTAACAATTTTTTCACTTTAGTTGCCATTATTTTCTGGGATTTTCTGAAGTTTTACATTTCAGAAAATCTTAACTGCTAGTTACTCTTGAAAAAATAAGATATGGCTCCACTGTCTCCTTCCCTAGATGGCAAAATCAGCTGGTGCTGAGTAGGGGCTGCTCCTGCTGGACCACGTATCACAGTCCCCACAACTCCAGGCTCACAACTTGCTTAAACAACCTGTCCAAGCCCTGTGGGCATTTAGGTTTGTGACCCTTGCCTAAGCATGCCCAATGCTTATTCCTCTAAAACTTGCCCTTCCTTCCCCTCCTCCCCATAACCCCATCCTTGTTCCCACTCAGAGTTTTGCATCTCTTCCCTGTGCCATCACACTAGCCTCCTTGACCTTCCTTTCTCTAGTCTTGCCTCTTCCAGTCCACTGCCATGTCACACTCCTGCTCAAGAACCAGCAATGGCTCCCCATTGCCTTCCCAGGCACCACCTGACTTTCTACAAAACAAAAAAGTATTACAATAAGAATATTTTATGTCCAAAGAAAAGTCTAGAGAACAGCATGACAAACACCCATGTGCCACCACCCCAGCTTAAGACATAAACCACTTCAAGTATATTTAAAGCCTTTATTACAACATTCCCTTCCCTCTCTCCCTCATGGTCACTACTCTCTTGAATTTGCTGTCTATCACTCCCATGCATGCTTTTACACTTGTATTACATATGTATGTGTCGCTAAACAATATATGGTATTGTGTGTTTTCAAACTTTATATATCTGGCATGAAATTATATTTTCCATCTGCAACTTGCTTTTTCCATCCAACAATATATATTTTTATTTTAAAAATTGTATTGAAGTATAACATTCATACAAAGAGCACACAAATTATAAGTGTACAACCCTGTATTTTCACAAACTGAATCAACAGTGTGTTTTTGAGATTTAGCCTCAGGATGCATAAGCTTGCATTCACCTATTTTGAGGATTGTGGAGCAGAGACAGTTTTCCATTGTCTGAATGTGTTGCTATTTATCCAGTTTCCAGATGATGGACATTTAGGCTGTGTCCAGCTTTTCACTATTATAAACGATGCTGCTATGAGCATCCTTGTGCAAGTCTCTCGGGCCCCTGTGTGAGGTGTTCTCGAGGGCAAAGCCTGCTCATCTTCAACCTGATCATATATATACTGCCAGGTCACTGTCCAGCCCCTGGCTCTCGCTGGCTCCCAGCTCATTCGCCAAGATCTTCCCACTGCTCCAGGGAGCCCACTATCCTTCTTGTTGACACCCTGCCCAAACATGCCACCTCTTTGCCTGCTGCATACAAATGTTAAACTCACCTCTCCATCCAGGCTTTACTAAAGCCCTGCCTCTTCCAGGAAGCCCTCTTGGGCAGCACTGGGCCTCAGGGTGTCATCTCTGAGTGACTTCCTCTCACCCCAGTTGTTAGAGCTGGAGAAGATAGAGACAAACCCAGACCAGACACTGGGGGAAGGGGAATATGTTCTGGAGAAAGGAAACATGGGTAGACTAGTAGGGAGTGTGAGAAGCTGGGGTACGAAACAGATTGCTTTGGGCCTTGATGGATGAGTAGGAGTTTGTCAGGTAGAGAGGTGGGAGGGCATGGCAGGCACAGGGAAAGGCAGAGGCTGGGCACTGGAACAGTCATCACTGGATTGGGGATGTGAGCAGGATGGGTGGGTGGTGGAGGAGACTGGAATAGGGCTGTGAGGAGCCTTGCAGGCCACCCTTTCACCCATTCTGACCCTTCTGCATTCAGCTGGCATTCTCTGGAGATGGCTGTGTGTGGGAGCCAGGGAAGGCAGGCACATTCATTTGACACCTACTGAATGCCAGGCACCGGTAAAGAGCTTATACCCACTATCTCTTTGGTTTCTCACCCAAGTTGGCGACAGAGACTTATGGTGTCCCCATTTTACAGGTGGAGGAATGGGACTTAAAGAGGGACAGTCTTTTGTCTGTAACCACAGAGCCAGGAGAGGTAGGGCCGGTCCGCAGTTCAGGTCCATCCCACTTCAGAGACTGCATTTAACCCCCGTTCAGCCAGAGGCGAGAAGACACCTGGGAGAGGGTTCTGCGGAAGCAGGTCACCGGGAGGGGGCACCCATTCCCAGAGGCAGAAGTCCCGAGTTCTCGGGGGTGGGGTGGTTCCTGACTCGCGCGGTGTTACCGGGACCAGTCTCGTTCTCTCTGGGCCTCAGTTTCCCTCTTCCACGGGGCGGCGATGGTCAACACAGGTTCCTACCGGCCCGCCCCATAGCCTGGGGTTCCGGGGTCCCGTGCCACCGCGGCCAGCGCTGTGTGACCTTGTTCCAGTAGCCTGCCCTCTCTGGACTGGCGGCCCCGGATTTCCAAGCGCTCTTCCGGCTAGCGACAGAGCGGTCTCCGGCTGCGGAGACCCTCCCCCTTCCCCCGGGTTGCGGGGGCGCGGGTGGGGGTGGGGCGCCAGGAACTGCGCGGGCCCCCCCAAGGCCCCCCAGCCCCGCGCCCGCGGCCAGATCCGCGCCTGGTTTTGGGCGCAGCCGCACGGCCCCCTCCCCCGCGCGCCTCTCCCCGCTCCCCGCCCCCTCCCCGCCGCTCTCGGGGAGCCGGGGCCGCGCGGCTCCTCCTCCCGCAGCCGCATCTGGGGCGCCGCGCCGGCCGAAGGAGAGGCATGGGGCGCCCGCGGGCCGGGGCCGGGGCGGGGGCCGGGGCCTAGGCGCACGGACCTGCGAGCGGACCCGAGAGGCGGCGGCGGTGCAGCGGAGCGGCCAAGCGGGCCGGAGGCGGCCGAAGCGCCCGGCGCAGGTGAGGGCGCGGGGGTGGCGCGCGGCGGCTCCTACCCCCTTCCCGGGCCGGCGCGCTCGGTCCCTCGTCTAGACCCCCCAATCCGGTCTCCTCCCCGACAGACCTCCCTGAACCGGGGGGCGGCGCTGGCGCAGAAAAGCCCCCTCCCCTGCCAGTTCTGTCTTCCGAGCCCGGGTCCGAGGGGCTGGCTGGGCGGCTGGGAAGCGCCTTCTCCGGTTGGGATCGCCCCATCTACATCTCCCCGGACCCTCAAATCGGGGGCGGCGGCACTGGGGCCCGGAACCCCTGTCCGGGGCCGGACCCCCGTTCTGGCTCTTTTTCCCGCGGACTCCCCCGTACCCTGTATCAAGCGGCTGCCAAAGCCTGGAAGCCCCCTCCTCAGGCCCGCCCCCTAATCCTCAGGGCGGCCTGGGGGTCAGACGGACCCCTCCCGTGCCTGGCCAACCTTGGCGCCTGGGAGAGCAGGGCTATGCTAGCCAGGGCATTCCTCCATTCAACCCAGAGCCTCGGATCCCGCCTCGGTAGCCCCGGGAACCGCCGGCTCCCCCCTTCCCGAGCTCTTTCCCGGACCTGGCATCTGGGGAGGGGGCGGGGGTAGCACCCCCCTCCCGCGCTGCATAGCGCCCCCTCCCTGTTTGCGTCCCTGCGAGGGGCTGGGCTGACCCGGGCACCTGGGCTGGGGGGGCACTCACATGGCTACGGGAGGCCCCCACGTGCGGCGCCCCGCGGAGACAGGGGTTCACGTTCAGAGCCAGTGGCGGATGGACCAGGTGGCCGCGGGGACCAGCTGGGTCCAGATGTGCCAGGCCTGCTGGGAGGGGACATGTGCTACCTGGACGTGTGATGGCCCTTGGTCTCTTTTGGCCGAACCTGCCGCTCCAATCCCCCTCCATCCCTCCATCCCTCCATCCCTCCATCCCTCCATCCCTCCATCCCTCTATCCCTCTATCCCTCTATCCCTCTATCCCTCTATCCCTCTATCCCTCTGTCCCTTCTCCCCTTTTTCCTCCGCTGCCGGTGTTAAAAGAGACGGGCTGTCAAAGACTGTTGATGTGGGAAAAAATGAAATGGGGGAGGGGTTGTGATTGGCAAAGGCCAGTTCTGTGGGGGGGAGGGGGTGCGGTGGGTAGTGGAGGTGCCCTGAGAATGGGAAGCCCTAAGCTTGGAGGGCAGCGCTGATGGGGAGAAGGTTCCCGGCACCTCTACCTGCCTGGAAGTGGAAATGACATAGCGGGAGGGGGCTGCAGTTCCAGCCCCTGGGGAGACTGGCCTGCCCTGCCTCTACCTCCATTGCACCTCTTCTCCAAGACTATTCCCCAGTGGGAAGGAGGGAGTCCTGGCTCTCTCTGCCTCTGAGCTCTCACTTGTGGGAGGGGGCTGTTTTCTGCCAGCTGGAGGTGGTGGGAATCAGTTGTACAGGACCATCTCCGAGAACGCCTGTTGGAGGAGCCCTGTTTCTGTCCCTCCTTGGTGGCCACCTCTCCCTTGCTTTCTCTGCCAGAGGGCACTGGGCTGCCTGGTCCCAGGGTGGGGCCGCAGAGCTGGTGCTCTGACCTAGCTGATGGGTGGCTGGAGTGTTGGAGCCACCACCAGGCCCCAGAGCCTGCTGTTGGGGCCAGTCAGTGACAGACTCCAAGTGTGTTACCCGCAGCTCGGGAGATGCTGGCTACGCACGTGGGGCTGGTGAGAGTGCCTGTCTCCCGCTGTGGCAGGGGTGGGCCAGGGATCCTGGGTCCTCCAGGAGCTGGGACAGCACAACTCAACTTCTGGGAGTGTGCCTGTGTGTGGTGTCCATGGCGACCCCGTACTTACCTGCCAGAGGCCTGGTGAGGCCTGTGCTGGGGCGCTGGGGAGTGCAATGGCTGACAGAGTCCCCACCTCCAGGAGCCTCTGTTTTGTGTGGGGAGGCAGCCTGTGTCAGGTATTGGAGACAGTGTCCATGCTGAAGAGAAACTGTGAGCTGGACAGGACCTGACGGCTGGGTAATGTGGAACCCCAGAAAGCATCCGGCTGGTGCCAGCCTTGAGATGGAGCCGCAGGTCTGAGGGCTGTGCCCCGGGCATGAAGCTGCCTGGCAGCTGAGTTGGTGTTTTTGAAGGAAGGCTGTGCAGCACTTGGGAACTAGGAGAGTATGTGTGCTTTGGAGCTTTCAGGAGACGCTGACGTATCGGATGTATCGGGGCACCCACTGACATCTCATTAGGTTCTTGTGTGGTTTGTGAGCCACGGGCTTCGTAAATGCCAGCAGTTTCACATGATGGAGAGGCTCTGAGGAACCGTATCCAGGGCACTGTATGTGACAGAAGCAGGTGGTCCCTACCGTCCTATACTTCTGCGATGGGTAGTCATTCATTCAGAAAAGCATTAGAAAATCGCATTCTCTGACATCAGTGCCTTTGAACACTTTCATTTAAACGTTCTGAAATGTGAATTAATAAAATCTTGAATGCAGGGTTTTTTTTTTATAGAAAGCACACAGTAGGTACTCAATAAATGCCATGGCTCGCAGGATGAAACCCAACCTCCCCCTCCCCCCAACTAGCTATTTTCTAGCCACGTCTTGCTCCCCACCCCCTCCCTCTTTGGCTCGGGTCCCCCTGGCCTGCCTTCAGTTCCTGGAACAGGCCACGCTCCCTCCAGCTTCAGGGTCTTCACACATGCTGGCTCCTCTGCCTGAACATCTCCAGCCCCCTTCCCCCATGTGCCTGTTCAACTACTGCTCATCACCCAAGCTTAAGCATCGCTTCCAGAAGAAAGCCTTCCTCAATGCCCAGGCCAGGCTGTGTCACTGTCACCACGTGCCCAGCCCTGTGGGCCTGTGCTTCATTACCCCATCCCCATCCTTCTTGGATGTCTCTGGGTGTGGTTGGTGCGGAGATGGGCAGGGTCCCGCCTGCCTCTTCACGCCATTCCCCTGGTGCTGAGAAGACGTCTTGGCTTAACGTGGGCACTCGTCCATTTCTCTTGACATTTGACGACCTGGTCCATTCTGAGTGGAGGGCTGGGCTCTGGGGAATGGGGGGAGACTTGGCCAGGCTGTTGCCAACATAACTGTCCATGTGCATTCCCAGCCTCCAGCTGGGTCTGCATACACAGAGGCATTTAGCCAGAATCTGTGGGAGTTATAGGCCTGTAGCCTCTAAAATCCCATCAGGTCTGTGGGACCCCCAAGGGCTCTACAAGAGGGCGAGGGGCCATGCTGGGGCAGACCCAGCATCTTTATGGGTGTGCCCCCGGCCAGGCATTTCCCCCTGTGGCCATTCATTTGCTCACATCATCACCTGTCTACCTGTTCAGCCTTCCCTCACTCGCCAGGTCACTGGCCTGTTCACTCTTTCATTTCCTAGTCCTCTGTTCGTTCTTTGGGCTACTAGTGCTTCCTGAGGCCCACTCAGTGCCCAGCCCTGTGCCAGGCTTGGGGACACAGAGTCAGAC
>NC_045453.1:9143440-9148419 GCF_002776525.5 Piliocolobus tephrosceles
CAGCTCACTGCAAGCTCCGTCTCCCGGGTTCACGCCATTCTCCTGCCTCAGCCTCCCGAGTAGCTGGGACTACAGGCGCCCGCCACCTCGCCCGGCTAGTTTTTTGTATTTTTTAGTAGAGACGGGGTTTCACCGTGTTAGCCAGGATGGTCTCGATCTCCTGACCTCGTGATCCGCCCGTCTCGGCCTCCCAAAGTGCTGGGATTACAGGCTTGAGCCACCGCGCCCGGCCGGAAGTGCTTCTTAAAGGACATGCACTTGAGCTGGGTTTTGGAGGCTTTGAGCTGGGATTTGGGTAGATGGAGAATAGTGGGGAAGGACACTGCTGGCTGTGAGAACTGCATGGATGAGGCACAGTAGCCCATGCTTGTAATCGCAGTACTTTGGGAGGCCAAGGTGGGAGGATTCCTTGAGCCCAGGAGTTTGAGACCAGTCTAGGCAACATAGTGAGACCCTGTCTCTAAAAGAGAAAAAAAAAAAAGAAAAGGAAAAAGAAAAATAAAAGAACTGCATCAATAAAGGCAGGAAGGCAGCCACATGCTGGGTGAGCCTGGGGATGCTGCAGGTTGTGTGTCCTTTTAAGCAGAGGTGGCCACTCCTGAGTGGGCCACAGGGAGGCTGGTGGTGGAGGGAATAGGGTGCAGTCATGGTGGGCAGGGCAGCCACTCTTCTAGGAGCCCTGTTGCGAATTTGCTGTGTTTCTTTGGATGAGGCGTGTCCCCTCTCTGTGCGCCCTTGAAAGAGTGAAGACTTGGACCTGGTGATCTCTGAGGGGCCTTCTGCCTTCCACTGTCCGAAGTCTGTGATCCTGAGAGCCCTGCATCTTGGGACATCTGGTGGGCTCTCCTCCTGTTTTCTGGACAAGGAAACTGAGCATTAGTTTAGTTTATTAGTAAGGTCTCCAAGGCTGCACAGTTAGTGAGGTGGAGGTGCCAGGGTTTGAATCCAGAGCAAGCCACTGGGTTTGCTGTAGTGAATTTGAAGGGCAGCTTTCGTGTGTAAGCTCGCAGGGCTGGCGTCAGCATGGGGCTGACGAGGCTTGGCAGTTTCTTCTAACAGATGACTCTGTTGGTTAAGGGAGTGAGGGGGTTGGAGAGCGAACTCCCTGGACATTTTTGGGAAAAGCTGTCACTGAGGAGTCCTGTGTGTTGTACCAAAGACAAGCCCACTTCCTACTTCATCAGAATTTGGGGGGACGATTTGAGACTCACATCACTAGACATTCTTTCGTTGTGACCTATTGGGGAGAGGGTTGCCTGTTCTGTTCCTATATCCCCTCCACGGCATCTCCTGGCAACTCCTCCAGGGCCAGGACTGAAGCCTTTAGGGGTGTGCAGTACTCTACAGTTCGCAGAACCCATTTAATCACCCATCTTCTAGCCGCAGCCAGGGTTAGGAATGAAAAGGGATATTGTCTCCATTTGACAGATGAGGTAACTGAGGCTCAGAGTGGTTGGGTGGCTGCCCAAAGTCACTTGGAGGGTGGGGGTGGACCCTCAGCCGAGGTGCCCCTCTCACTGGGTCCTTGCGGGGAGGGCAGCGTGTAGGGGCCTCTCGCTTGCAGATCGCACATTATTTCCTGAACCGAGGAGCGGGGCCCAGGATCCTTCTGTGCTAGGTTTCGCAACGCCGCCTCCTCGCCACCGAGCTGTCTGACGTGGCCTTTTCAAAAACCCAAAATGAATGGAAGCACATTTTGTTTGGAGAATTTTGCTACACCCCTCACCAGGGCTGGTTGCAAAACCAGGCTTGGGGATCCCTGCTGATGTTGACGGTGATAATAATGATGATAACTGTATCATTGGCTAGCATTTGTTTTCATTCATTCATTCCTTCAACAAAGCATTGTAGACCATGTCCCAGGCCATGTGCCCTGCTCAGCCCTCTGCTAGTGAGCACCGATGCAGTACTTGATGCCTGGACTCTCCTTCAGCCTCCATCACACCCTGTTATGATTATCACCCCCATTTTATGGAACAGGAAACTGGGGCACAGAGAGCCAAGGCTGCACAGCCGGTGAAGTGGAGGTGCCAGGGTTTGGACAAAAGGCTCCCTCCCCATGACAGGGCCTGGAAGACAGAGGCCAGGGTTTGGATGTAAGTCAGTTAGAGTTTAGAGGCTGGTCTTAGCCCCGTGTTCTGGGGATTCTGAAGTTCCTGTTTGTTCCACAGCAAGCGGTGAGTGAGAAGGGAATCAAGTGCAGCAGTCCCAGTTCCTGGCTTTGGGAAACCTGAACAGACACGCTGGGGGCAGAGCTGGGCCTGGTCTGGAGAGCAGCCTTGGGACCACCCTTGGACTCCGTGGCCACTCTGCTGTCGGCGGCCACCACTCCCCCGGCCCCTCCAGGGGCCCCATCTGAACTGTGAGGTTCACAGGTACTGAGGAATGGGCATCAGAGAACTGTGGCCTCTCTCCCGACTCCTCTGCGCTTCCCCAGCACACAATTCTGGTTAAGCCAGCTCATCTCTCAGGCTTCTCACAGGGCACGGGGAGTGATATGGGTGATAAGGAGTGACCATGACCGGCAGTCCATTGGTGAGGAAGAACAAGATATTTGGTTTCTGGGACTGTTCATGGAAAGGGCGGAGCCCTCAATATGTGTGCACGTGCGCACGTGCACGCGCGCACACACACACACACACTCACACAGTGCAGCCACCCCCCAGCCACAGTCACATTTGCACTCCTCTTCTTAGGTGAGAGAAGGACTGCGCAGGTCACCCACCTCTAGGAGTCTGCTTCAAAAGTGGCTAACGGAACATTTGGTGCGTGAGGGGGTCATCTTTAGAAAGCAGAAGATGTGGGCAGGTTCTGTCTTTGATGATGTAGAAATGGGGCAGGCATCCTGGTGTCTAAATGGAGCAAAAGACTTATTGAGGCACTTATGGAGTGCCTGCTGTGTACCTAGCACTGCACTGGGACTCAAGATGGGGGATCAGAAGCACGTCCTGAAGAGGTGTCGTGCTGGTGGGGGCAGTGGGACTCTGCACCCCAGGTGCGGGGCTGGGAGTGAGCACTCGGCCTCTGGGTTCAGGTATTTTTCTTCCTGCAGTGACAGATAAGCCTGCGGGGGCAGACAGAGCTGGGTCCAGGAGGCTTTCTGTTGCAGCTGCCAGGACATGGGTGCTGGGTATTTGGGGGTTTGTAGTAAGAGGAACGAGCAGGTTTGCTGCTGCTGTGTGTCCCTAACTGATTGCGCCTCTCTGGGCCTCCAGCTACTCGGTGGGAGTAGAGGTGGGAGTTTGGTTTCTGAGTCTTTCCCGGCTTAGCCCTCTGTGACTCCAGGGATGAAAGGAGTTGGGTTTCCCTCTGAGGGGTGTCGGAGTCCTCACTGTCCTCACCCCTGACCTGCCACCTGGCTTCCCCACCGCCCTCTGTCTTCCAGCTCCTGTCATGGGGAGGGAGCCTTTCCTTCCGCCCACTGTGGGCTGACTGCGTGCAGTGACGCAGCACCCGAGGACTCTGGAGTGCAGCTTGGAAACGGGAATCTGAGCTTGCTAGAGACGGGGGAAAGGTTCTTCCCACCACCCCCAGCCGCCTGCCTGCCTCTCTCCCTCTGTGGCTGCCACCAAGCCCTGGCACCTCCTCAGCTCTGCCAGATCCACTCAGGGAGTGGGAGGCTCAAGGCTGGAGGCTCAGCTGAACAGGGCCCAAGTTGGAGTCTCAGCATGCCAAGGCCTTGCTGTGTGACCCTGGCATGCTTGCCTGCCTTTTCTGAACAGTGTGTACTGTGAGGGCTGGGCTGTGAGATTCTGGGGCTGACCAGGCAGCTTTGCAGTGACAGCTCTGGGGGGTCACCTGCAATTGGGGAGGAGCTCGTGACTGGACTTGGCCTGCTGCTGGGGGGACAGGACCGTGGTCCAGAGACTGCTGGGTTGGAGATAGTGAGGACCCTCTGCCGCCTGTGTTTTCCGTGGGCACACCCTGCAGCTGAGGGAGCAAGGTGCTGTGGTCATCCCTGTTTTACATCTGGGGAAACCGAGGCTGCACAGCTGGTGGGTAGTAGAGCTAGGATTTGAACCCAGGTGTGTGTGATTCATGCACCCAGTTGAGAAGGTAGACCCCAGGCAAGAGGCCCACTGGGCAACTGCGCACCTCCTTGTGCCCTCTCTGGGACTCAGTTTCCGCAGCAAGAGTCAGGAGGTGATGTTGGGGTTGCCTTGCCCTTCTCTGAGCCCCACCTGGTACTGCTGGAATTTTTCTGAGCCTCCCCACCTGACCTACAGCTCCTATCCTCAAAGTGAGTGTGGCGGCAGGCGAAGGGGTGTTGGCATCTGACACTTCCTCAGGCACCTGCCACCTCGGGATGTGAGGGATTCCTGGAGGACTGGGAGTGCACGAGGCCTTCCAGGGACAGCATGCTGGGAGCAGAGGCGCGTGCAAAGGCGGGCGGCTCTGGACGTCTTGACTAGACCAGGGGCCAGGCCCACCTCTGCCCATCTATGCATCCGACCCTCGTAGATCTGGTTCACAGGGGACTCTGGGAGAGTGCAGATGGGGACAGGGAGGAAGGTCCGCCCTCAGGGTCCTTCCCACTCCCTGTGTGTGTGCGTGTGTGTGTGTGCTGTATGTGTGTGTGTGGTGTGGTGTGTGTGTGTGTAGGGAATGTGAAGGATGTGTGCGTGTGCATGCTGTTTGTATGTGTATATATGTAGTGTGTAGTGTGTGTATGGTGTGTGTATGTGTGTGTGGTATGTATGTGTGGTGTGTGTAGTGTGGTGTGGTGTGTGTATGGTGTGTATGGTATGTGATGTGTGTGCTGTGTATGGTGTGTGTTGTGTAGGATATGTCGTGTGTATGGTGTGTGGTATGTGTGATGTGTATATGGTGTGTGTGATGTATCTATTTGTGGTGTGTGTGTGGGGTGTGTATGGTGTTTGTAGTGTGTGTGTGTCGTGTGTATGTGGTGTCTGTGTGCTGCGTGGCATATGCTGTGTGTGTGGTGTGTAGGGGTGCATGGTATGTATGTTGGGTGTGTG
>NC_045453.1:9153419-9160813 GCF_002776525.5 Piliocolobus tephrosceles
CCCCCCTGTGTGTCCCCCTCCCCTGGGCCTCCCTCTGTGTCCCCCTCCTCCAGGCCCCACTCTGTGTCTTCCTCTCCCAGGCCTCCCTTTGTCCCCTCCTCCAAGCCCTCCTCTGTGTCCCCCTTCCCCAGCCCCACCCTGTGTCCCCTCCCTCCTCTATTGTCCTGGTTTGTGCCTGGCCCACATTCAAAGTGGCAGCTTTGGGGTGGGAGCTCAGGCAATAGGAACCCTGCTTGGAGGGGCCCAGCCAGGCCCACCCTGACCCTCGCCCTGGTGGACTCCCTCTGTCAGGGCAGGCAGCAGTGGGGCTGTGGGGCTGTGGGTGGGGGCTCCAGTTCTCCCCACACTGCAGGCCTGCGTCGTGCCCCCCAGTCTCTTGCTGCGTGCCCTGCATTGGAAAGCAGATGTATTTAGACAAAATGCTTTGTTCCAGACAGATTCTGCATCCGCTGTACTTGTCAGGGCTGGGGAGGCAGGGCCTGTGAGCAGCCACACCCGGCACCTGGAGTCTGGGCCCCCCTGAGCCCTTTGCCCACCTGCCTGGGACCTCTGGAGGCTACTGGCTGGGTGAGGGGGACGCTGCTCAGACAGAGGCCTGGCCCTCTACTGACTGTGGACTGGTCTCCCTCTGCACCCTCTCTGCTGCCTAAGGCCACATCTCTCTGACTCTTTACTTCCAAGTCACAGCCAAATCAATCCTTGGCTCTCCATCTCCCCCAACTTCCTCTGAGTCCCCGAACCCTCCTGTACCCCTTCCAGGATTCAGCACTTTGTCCCCTGTGTAGTCAGTTAGCAAAAGAGGATTTGCGCCTGCTGTGGGCCAGGTCCTTGCTGGATGTAGGACATGGAGCTGAAGGCCCTCAAAGGAGCCACATCACAGTCTAGGAGCGGGATCATAGACCACGAAGACAACAGCGGGTACCTGCATGGCAGCAGGAAGCCCTAGGGCAAGGGCACCCACGCTGGGGTGATGGTCAGGGAAGGCTTCTCAGAGGAGGGAGTGGTCCAAGTGGACACCCGTTGCTTAAGTGAGAATGAGCCCACACCTGGAGATGGAACAGGCCTTCCTGGCAGAGGGAACAGCACGTGCAAAGGGCCAGGGTAGAGGGAAGACCTGGCTGCACCTGGGAGAATGGGGAGCAAGAAGACAGGCAGGGATGGGGTCTTTCAGAGCCTCGAGTGCCAGGCTGAGGGCCTCAGCTGCCGCATGGGCCCTGGGGGGCTGCGGGGGAGTTTCCAGCAGGGCAGTGGCCAGGTCTGGTGTGAGCATGGCTGGGGCAGCTGGTCATTGGTTCCACAGCCACTCACCAGGCTGGCCCCGGCTTCCACCTCAGATGTGCTCTGCCTGGCCTGGTGGGAATCAGAAATAGCTCACACGTGCTCAGCGCCTGGTGCACTTCCCGGCCTCCGCGCATTTCATCTGCGCCTGAGTCTAGGAGGGCTCAGTGCTTGTGAGCTGGGTGACCTTCTCACTCCTGCTTATTAATATCCCTCCCACTGGGGCTGTAAGCAGAGTTGGGAGAATGAGGAGGGAGCAAGGAGGGGGGAAGGTGGGGGTCCCAGGGTGGGGAAATGCTGAGGGCTTGGTAATGGTACCTGCCCACCATAATAATATCCAGCAGATAAAACCCAAAGTATAAAGACAAATGTACAGATCCCCCTCGATCTACCTGCAGTGGTGACCACATTTTGATGCCGACCTTCCAGCCCTAAGGGCCAGGAGAGTCCCTTTCACTGAGAGCCATGTCCCCTCTGCCCACCACAGGGTCTGGCATAGAGTGGCCCTTAGGGAACTCCAAAAGCAGGTAAAACAGTGATGAGACCCACAGAGGAGGGTCACGGGGACCATGGGCCCTGACTGGAGTTGCAAAGGCTTCCTGGAGGAGGTGACACTTGAACTGAGACCTAAGGGATGAGGAGAAGTTGCCCCAGCAAAGAGGAGCAGAAGAAAACTTTCTGGCAGAGGAAACTGCACATGTGCAAACCCCGGGGTGTAAGGAAGGTGGGGTTTTCGGGAAAGAGGAAGGAAGATGGTGAGGCTGGAGTGTTGGGATGTGGAGGGAAGACAGGTGAAGCACTAGAGGGTGGCGGGGGCCAGACTGTATGGCGCCTTCTGCACTGTGGTCAGGATTTGGGGATTTACGTAAGAGCATGGGTTGTGGTGCCAGAAGGTCTAGATGCAAATCCAGCTCTGCTGCTTATTGGGGACTTGACTTCAGAAAGTTACCTAACTTCTCTGTGCCTCAGTTCCCCTCATCTGTAAAGCAGGGGCAGTGATGGTGCCTGCCTCATAAGACTGTTGTGAGGATGAAATGACTTAATGAACTGCTTGAGACAGCATGTGGCACACAGCAAGTGCTTATAAATGGTAGCTCATAGAATGTCAAAGTCGTCTGTAGACGGAGGGCATCTGTGCAGATGATTTTGCAACAGGGTCACATTAGTCCGGCTCATCTGCAGCTACTTCTCCCCTTGATGCTGGCCATCTTACTGGGTATTATTATATTTGAAATTTCTGAGTTGTGGTATAACACGTATTGTAGAGTGTACTAATCTTAAGCAGATAGTATAGCTTGATATATGCATATATTTCACCCTTGTAACCACCACTGAGGTCAAGATACAGGATATTTCCAGGCCGGGTGCAGTGGCTCACATCTGTAATCCCAACACTTTGGGAGGTTGAGGACGGTGGATTGCTTGAGCCCAGGAGTTTGAGACCAGCCTGGGCAACATGGTGAAACCCCGTCCCTACAAAAGATACAAAATCTAGCTGGGCATGGTGGTGCGTGCTTGTGGTCCCAGCTACTCGGGAGGAGGCTGAGGTGGGAGGATCGCTTGAGCCTGAGAGGTTGAGGCTGCAGTGAGCCATGTTCTCACCACTGCACTCAGCCTGGAGTGAGAGAGAGACCCTGTCTCCAAAAAAAAAAAAAAAAAAAAAAAGATATAGGATATTTCCAGCTCTACCAAAAGGCTCTGTCTTGCCTTTTCCAGTTAATTCCCTACCTCCCTCACCCAGGGGCAACCAGTATTCTGACTCCTAAAGCCATAGCTTCGTTTTGTCTTGTTCACACCTTCATATAAACAACATCGTGCAGATTGTCTCTTTTGTGCTAACTTCTTTTGCTCCTCACTTTGTCAGTGAGATTCATCATGGCTGTTGGGTGTATTGGTAAGTTCATTCTTTATATTGCTGCCTAGTATTCCACTTAGCGAATATGTCATACTTCATCCATTCTATTCTTGATAGATTTTGGGATATTTCTAGTTTTTGACTGTATGGATAGTGCTGCTTTGAGCTTTCTTATAGATGTCTTTTGGGAAACTTATGAGGTTTTTTCTGTTGGTTATATACCAAGAGTGGAGTTTGTTTATTCTGTGGGTTGTCTCTTCACTTTCTTGATAGTGCCTTTATAGCAGGGGTCCCCAACCTTTTTGGTACCAGGGACTGGTTTCACGGAAGGCAAGTTTTGGGATGAAACTGTTTCATCTCAGATCATCAGGCATTAGTTAGATTCCCATAAGGAGCATGTAACCTAGATCCCTCGCATGCGTAGTTCGCAGTAGGATTTGTACTCCTGTGAGAATCTAACGCCACCGCTGATTTGACAGGAGGAGGAGCTCAGGCGGTAACGCTGGCTTGCCGGCTGCTCACCTCCTGCTCTGTGGCCCAGTTCCTAACAGGCCACAGACTGGTACAGGTTCATGGCCCAGGCAGGGATTGGGGACCCGTGCTTTAGAGCACAAAAGTTTTAAACTTTAGTGAAGTCCAATTCATCAATTTTTTTTTCTTTTGGTGTATTTTCTTGCAGTGTCATATCTAAGAAACAGTTGCCTAATTCAATGGCATGAATATTTATGCCTGTGTTTTCTTCTAAGAGCTTTATAGTTCGGCTGGGCACGGTGGCTCATGCCTGTGATCCCAGCACTTTGGGAGGCTGAGTTGGGAGGATCATTTGAGGTCAGGAGTTTGAAACCAGCCTGGCCAACATGGTGAAACCTCACCTCTACTAAAAATACGAAAATTAGCCAGGTGTGGTGGTGGTCACCTGTAGTCCCAGCTACTAGGGAGGCAGAGGCAGAAGAATCACTTGAACCCGGGAGGCAGAGGTTTCAGTGAGCTGAGATTGTACCACTGCACTCCAGCCTGGACAACAGAGTGAGACTCTGTCAAAAAATAAAATAAGGCCGGGTGCGGTGGCTCAAGCCTGTAATCCCAGCACTTTGGGAGGCCGAGACAGGCGGATCACGAGGTCATGAGATCGAGACCATCCTGGCTAACACGGTGAAACCCCGTCTCTACTAAAAAAATACAAAAAACTAGCCGGGTGCGGTGGCCGGCGCCTGTTGTCCCAGCTACTCGGGAGGCTGAGGCAGGAGAATAGCGTAAACCCGGGAGGCGGAGCTTGCAGTGAGCCGAGATTGCGCCACTGCACTCCAGCCTGGGCGGCAGAGCGAGACTCTGTCTCAAAAATAAAATAAAATAAAATGAAAGAGCTTTATAGTTCTAGCTCTTACATTTAGGTATTTGATCCATTTTGAGTTAATTTTTCGTGCCTGGTGTGAGGTAGGGGTCAAATTAATTGTTTTGCATATGAATAATAAGTTGTGCTGGCACCATTTATTGAAAAGACTGTTCTTTCTCCATTGAATGGTCTTGGCACCCCTTTTGAAAATCAATTAACCATAAATGTGAGATTTGTTGTTGTAGTTGTTTTTAGATCCTCAGTTCTGTTCCATTGATCTATCCTTATGACAGTTCCACATTGACTTGATTATTGTAGCTTTGTAATAAGTTTTGAACCTTATTATCCTTTTAATATCTGTAGACTCTGTAGCTATGTGACCTGTTTCATTCCTGATATTTGTAATATGTGTCTGATCTCTCTGTCTTTCTCATTTTTAATTTTTGATCATTCTGGCTACATATTTATCAATTGTATTGATCTTTTTGAAGGACAGTTTTGGTGTCACTGATTTTTCTTATTGTTTGTTTTCTCTTTTATTGATTTTCTGCTCTGATGTTGTTTTCTTTCTCCCACTTAGTTCAGGGTTAATTTGTTTTCCTTTTCTAGTTTTGTTTTTTTAAGGTAAAGCAGAGGTCATTAATGTTAAAGCTTTTGTCTTCATGAGTATAGGCATTTAGTGCTATAAAGTTTCCTCTAAGTACTGCTTTAGCAGCACGCCACACATTTTGATATATTATATTTTCATTTTTATTCAGTTCAGAGTAGTTTCTAACTTCCCTTTTGCTTCCCTGTTTGGCCCATGGGTTTTTTAGAAATGTGTTATCTGATTTCCAAATATTTGAGGATTTTTCAGGGATCTTTCTGTTAATTGTTTTTAGTTTAGATTTTAATTCCATTAAGATGATATAACATATTTTGCATAACTTTAATCTTCTAAAATGTATTGAGACTTGTTTAATGGCCTGGAATCTGGTCTGTCTTGGTAAATGTTCCATGAAAAGAGTATGTATTCTGTTGTTAGGCTATGGAGTGTTCTATAAATGTCAGGTCAAGTTGGTTGATCATTTTCAAATCTTCTGTATCCTTATTTATTTTCTGTCCACTTGCTCTACCAATTATTGAGAGAGAACTATAGACATCTCTGACTATAATTGGAGATTTGCCTATTTCTCCTTACATTCCTATCCCTTTTTGCTTTATGTATTTTGAAGCTTTTTTATTCAGTGCATACATATTTAGGATCATCATTCCTATTGATGCATCAACCTATTTATCATTATGAAATGATTTTATAATATTATGAAATATACTTTTTTTTTTTTTGAGACTGAGTCTCATTCTGTCGCCTGGGCTGGAGTGCAATGGCACGATCTCAGCTCACTGCAAACCTCTTCCTCCTGGGTTCGGGCAACTCTCCTGACTCAGCCTCCTGAGTAGCTGGGATTACAGGTGCACACCACCATGCCTGGCTGATTTTTGTATTTTTACTAGAGACAGGGTTTCACTATATCGACCAGACTGGTCTTGAACTCCTGACCTCAGGTGATTCCTCCTGCGTTGGCCTCCCAAAGTGCTGGGATTACAGGCATGAGCCACTGTGCCTGGCCTGAAATAGACTTCTTCTAATGTTAATGTAGCTCTCAAGATTTTAAAATTGGTATTAACATGGTCTGTATATTTTCATCCTTTTCCTTTGTACCTGTTTGTGTTTTTATATCTGAAGAGCATTTCTTGTAGGCAGCATATATCAACATATCAAAATTTCCTGGATGCTGTTAAAGCAGTACTCAGGGGAAACCCAACAAGTTGGGCCCCAGATTCACCCCAGGTTTAAATCTTTTATCTTGCTCTTTGTTTTCTATTTGCCCTAACTATTCTTTGTTTCTTTTTTCTTATTTTTCTGCTACCTTTAGAATTAATCACGTTTTGTTATTCCACTTTATCTCTTGTTAATTATAGCTATAACTGTTTTATTTTAGTGCCTGTAGTATGGTTTACAATCTACACTTTAAACTTATCGCAGTTTACTTTCAAGTGATATTATATCAGTTCATGTATAGTACATCACAATAGCATGCTTCCATCTCTTCAGTCTTGTATTATTATTGGTATGCATTTGACTTTTATGTATGTAATAAACACAACACTACGTTGTTATTGTTTTTGTCTCAATGGTCATTATCTTTTAAAGATATTTAAATAATAAGAAAAATAATCCTATGTGTAGTTATCATTTTCAGTGCTCTTCATTCCTTTTTATAGATTCATATTTCTCTCTGGTATCATTTTCCTTCAGCCTGAAGGATTTTAACATTCCTTATAGTGTGAGTATGCTGGTGAGGAATTCTTTCAGCTTTCCTGTGTCTGAAAAAGTCTTTATTTTGCCTTCATTTTTTTAAAGTTATTTTTGCTGGGCATGGAATTATAAGTTAACAGATTTTTTTTTCTGTCAGTATTTTAAAGTTGTTCCACTGTCTTCTCACTTGCATTGTTTTTGACAAGAAATATGCTGTTATGCGTATCTTTGTTACCAGTATATAACACATATCTTTTTTTTTTTTCTGGCTACTTTTAAGATTTTCTCTTTTTTTTTTTTTTTTTTTTGAGACAGTCTCACTGTGTCACCCAGGCTGGAGCACAGTAGTGTGATCTCAGCTCACTGCAGCCTCTGCCACCCAAGTTCAAGTGATTCTCCTACCTCAGCCTCCCGAGTAGCTGGGACTACAAGTGTGCACCATTTACGCCTGGCTAAGTTTTGTATTTTTAGTAGAGATGGGGTTTTGCCATGTTGGTCAGGCTGGTCTCGAACTCCTGACCTCAAGTGATTCACCCGCCTCGGTCTCCCAAAGTGCTGGGATTACAGGCATGAGCGACCATGCCTGGCCTAAGATTTACTCTTTTTTTTTTTTTTTTTTTTTTTTTTTT
>NC_045453.1:9160913-9230189 GCF_002776525.5 Piliocolobus tephrosceles
TTTTTTTTTTTTTTTTTTTTTTTTTTTTTTTTTTGAGACAGAGTCTCACTCTGTTGCCCAGGCTGGAGTGCAGTGGCGCAATCTCGGCTCACTGCCAGCTCCACCTCCCAGGTTTATGCCATTCTCCTGCCTCAGCCTCCCGAGTAGCTGGGACTACAGGCGCCTGCCACCTCGGCCGGCTAGTTTTTTGTATTTTTTAGTAGAGATGGGGTTTCACCGTGTTAGCCAGGATGTTCTCGATCTCCTGACCTTGTGATCCACCCATCTCAGCCTCCCAAAGTGCTGGGATTATAGGCTTGAGCCACCGCACCAGGCCAAGATTTACTCTTTACCACTGTTTGAATACTAAATTTTTTATGATTTACCTCCATATGGTTTTCTTCATATTTTTTGTCCTTGGGTTCATTTAGTTCCTGAAATGTGAAGATTTATAATTTATAATTTTATACCTGGCAGCGTGCAGCACAGGGAACGAGAGGATGTGTCAGAGCCCACAGCTTGGTGGAGGCCACTTTTGCCTCAGTTTCTCTATCCATCTGCTAGGCTGAGGGATACCTGCATTCCAGGACATTCCTTTGTTCCAGATAAGAATTATCTGGTTAAATTCCAAGGTTGCCAGGCGCAGTGGCTCACGCCTGTAATCCCAACACTTTGGGAGGCCAAGGCAGGTGGATCATTTGAGGTCAGGGGTTCGAGACCAGCCTGGCCAACGTGGTGAAACTCTGTCTCTACTAAAAATACAAAAATTAGCTGGGTGTGGTGGTACATGCCTGTAATCCCAGCTACTCAGGAGGCTGAGGCAGGAGAATTGCTTGAACCCAGGAGATGGAGGTTGCAGTGAACTGAGAATGTACCACTGTGCTCCAGCCTGGGCAACAGAGCAAGACAACATCTCAAAAAAAACAAAAGAATTCTAAGTTTAAAGTGCACATTGGTAGAGTGGCCAGTGTGTCAGGTGGTTGGGTGTGCCCCTTGATTTGATCACTCAGCTTCTCCAAGGCAGGTTGGTACAGAATTGTCACACAGTTTGAGTTTTTTTTTTTTTTGAGATGGAGTTTTGCTCCTATTGCCCAGGCTGAAGTTTAGTGGTGCAATTTCATTTCACTGCAACCAGGTTCAAGTGATTCTTCTGCCTCAGCCTCAGGCATGAGCCACCACACCCAGCTAATTTTTTTTTTTTTTTGAGATGGAGTCTTGCTCTGTCACCCAGGTGGAATGCGGTGGCGCCATCTCGGCTCACTGCAACCTCCGCCTCCTGGGTTCAGGCGATTCTTCTGCCTCAGCCTCCTGAGTAGCTCAGACTACAGGCATGTGCCACCACACCCAGCTAATTTTTTTTCTTTTTAATAGAGACAGGGTGTCACCATATTGGCCAGGCTGGTCTTGAACTCCTGACCTTGTGATCTGCCTAACTTGGCCACTCAAAGTGCTGGGATTGCAGGCGTGAGCCGCCACACTCGGCCTAATTTTTGTATTTTTAGTAGAGACGGGGTTTCACCATGTTGGCCAGGCCAGTCTTGAATTCCTGACCTCAGGTAATCCACCCACCTCGGCCTCCCAAAGTGTTGGGATTACACGTGTGAGCCACCATACCTGGCCAAGCTTTGAATTTTATATATGTTTGACCTGGCAATTTCAGCTCCAGGAAATTTTATGAAAACAGTTTAGATTATTGGAGCCAAACAGTCATGAGTTTGAACCTGGATGTACCTCAGGTCACCAGTTATGTGACCTGGGGCTAGTTACTTTACCTTTCTGAAGTTTCATTTACTTATCTGTAAAACTGGAATTTTAATATTTATATTATCTGATTGTAGTGAGGTTAACTGAAGTAATGTGTGCAAGATATTCAGCTTAGGGCCAGACACAGCGCAAACCTTGTGCCCCTGAGGGATGTCTTGATGACGTGGATGGAAAAACTGAATCAGAAGTGGCCTCCACCAAGCTTTTGGTCCTGACACTTCCTCTCTATCGCTGATTATGTATAGAAAATAAAAAGACTGAGCCGGGCACGGTGGCTCACGCCCGTAATCCCAGCACTTTGGGAGGCCGAGATGTGGTGATCACTTGAGGTCAAGAGTTCCAAACCAGCCTGGCCAACATGGTGAAACCCCGTCTCTACTGAAAATACAAAAATTAGCGAGGCATGGTGGCAGGTACCTGTAATCTTAGCTACCTGGGAGGCTGAAGCAGAGGAATCACTTAACTGGGGAGGTGGAGGTTGCAGTGAGCGAAGATCTCACACTCTAGCCTGGGTGACAGAGCAAGACTCTTGTCTCAAAAAAAAAAAAAAAAAAAAAAGACTGAAGGACACAGACCATAATATCAGAAGCAGTCATCTCTGGGAGAAGAATAATTTTATTTTCCTAATGACTTTCTGTTTTCTTCCAGTTTTCTACAGTGAACATATATTGCTTTTGTAACGAGAAAAAAATGATGACAATTAAAACACAGCGTGTCTCATTCTTCCAGAGCCTGCCTTTGAAGGAGTAAGGAGCCTGATGGGCCAGGCCAGAGGAGGGTTTTGTGGAGAAGGTTCTGACCATATTTGTGGTGGCTCCATCCGTCGTGGTGGGGGTAGCAGGACTGGAGTAGAGCTAGGTGACTGCCCCTCTATGCCCCAGGCTAGAGCCAAAGTTGGACTCTGAGTGGAGATTATGGAGGGAGGTGGTGGACTATATGACTTCTAGAGGAGGACCTATTTACTCTCCGTGGGACCTCAGCTCAGCGCCTTCACTTATCTGTGCCTTAGTTTCCTCATCTGTAACATGTGCCTTTATGGGACCTACCTCATAGGGTTGCTGAGGCTTCATTAACGTTTGAGTTTTTTGTTTGTTTGTTTTTTGTTTTTGAGATGAAGTCTCGCTCTGTCACCCAGGCTGGAGTGCAATGGCATGATCTCGGCTCACTGCAACCTCCGCCTCCTAGGTTCAAGCAATTCTCCTGCCTCAGCCTCCCAAGTAGCTGGGACTACAGGCCCCTGCCTGTATTTTTAGTAGAGACGGGATTTCACCATGTTAGCCAGGCTGGTGTCGATCTTCTGATCTCGTGATCCACCCACCTCAGCCTCCCAAAGTGCTGGGATTACAGGTGTGAGCCACCAGGCCCTGCTGACTTTTGAGTTTTTATCACAGTGCCTTATGGACCGTAAATGTTAACTATTGTCGTTATTATTATTATTACTATTATGGTTATCATAATCCATCATTCCCTTGCTTCCAATTCAAGTGGTGAGGAGAGAGGGCTGGGCTGTCCCTCACAAGGTGGGCCATGTGAGAGAGGCAGCTCATCCCAGCGGGGAGCCTGTGGGGAGGCCACCCCATTTCCCTGGACCTTGGCTTCCTCTCTCAGCTGGTGAGAAATAAATTGGTCCCCCTGTCCAGTGCCCACACTCCAAAGGCACCTATTGAGCATCTGCTCCCGGCCCTTCGGGGAGGACTCATGCTGTCAGAAAATGAGGGGAAGAGTGGGAGAGGCCAGGTGGGAGGGCCAACTTGGGGTCAGGCGCCCCAGCCACTGGGAGGCCCATCTCCTGTAGCCCCAGCTGCCCCTCCTCCAGCTCACTGATGGCCTCGGAGGGAGCAGGACCAACATGGGAACATTAATCCACCTCATTACCTCCCTTTGCTCTGGAATTGTAGCAATTAGACCTGCAGTCTGGGCAGCATTAGGAGCCAGGCGGGGTCACTCAGGCTGCTGGCCCCGGGCCCACCCAGCCTCAGCCTCAGCCTCAACTCACTCTGTCCCTGGGGAGAGGGCCCAGAGAAGGGGATTCCCTGGCAGCAGAATCTCCCACATCACTAAAGACGGATGCAGAGATGGAAGCCTCAGCCTCTTTTCACTTACCCACTGACAGGTGTTTAACAGATGTTGATGGAGCACCTACTGTGTGCCCTGGAGACAGATGTGGTCCCTGCCCTCACAGAGCTCTCAACAAAAGTAAAATAATTGCTGCTAGTATAAATGCTGTGATGGAGAGCAGCAGGGTGACAGGCATCTGCTGGGGTGGTCAGGGAGGGCCTCTCTGGGGAGGTGACATTTGAGCTGAGACCTGAGCACTTATAAAGGAGCCAGTCTTTTGAGGATCTGGGATGGGGTGGGAGTTCCAGGCAGGGAACAAACAGGGGAGGCTGTGCTGGTGGCCATGTTCAGATGTGGCTGGAAAAGAGTCGGGGGCGGGTAGGGGGAGATGAAGTCAGAGAAATAAGGACAGGGGGTGCATCTAGCCATAGGAAGGACATGGGTTTTCCCTGAATCAAGCCAGAGACCTTGGAAAGCTTGGAGCCGGGAAGTGATGTGATCAGATTCATGGGCATGAGACTTCTTCTGGAGAAGGGATGCCCAGGAGGAGGCTGGGCCAGTCATCTGGACAGGATGGAGAGGATGAGGTCTGGGTAGGGACAGGAGGCTGGGCTGGGGAAGGGATTCAGAGCCTTCCAGTGAGTCCTTCCCAGCCTTTGAGCCTCGTCCTCTTCACCAAGAAATGGACCGATCTCCACAGCCCACCTCCTTCCCTCTCCTTTCGACACCTGCAGCCTTTCTCTGTCCTGTCCGTTCCCTATTTGTTGGTTTTTGTTTTTGAAACAGGGTCTCACTCTGTTGCTCAGGTTGGAGTGCAGTGGCATGATCTCAGTTCATTGCAACCTCTGCCTCTGGGGTTCAAGCAAGCCTTCTTCCTCAGCCTCCCTAGTAGCTGGGACTACAGGCGCCCACTACTGCATCCAGCTAATTTTTGTGTTTTTAGTAGAGATGGGGTTTTGCCATGTTGACCAGGCTGGTCTCGAACTCCTGACTTCAAGTGATCCGCCTGCCTGTGCCATCTTGGGTGCCTCACTCTGCATCATCTGTCCTGGCAGCCCCAGGAGGAGGTGTCCCCATTTCACAGGTGAGGAAGTGGAGACTCAGAGGGGAAAGAAGTTGCCCTGGATCAGAGCTGGGCCTGCCTGGGTCTCCATTCTCTCTGGCACCTCCTATCCCATCCCAGCCCCCCACCAGTCAAGGCCCCCTCTGAGCCATGACCTCAATTTTCCAAGGTAAGGCAGCTTGTTAGCATCTCAAAGAACACTCTCGCCTGCCACCATGTATATTCATGGAGCTTCAAAGAGGAAGCTCCAGACAGGAGGCTCTTTCTTTCCTTCCAAGAGCAAATTCTCACCCTCTCAGATGCAGGATGTAGTCTGGCTGGAAAAAGACTTATTTTTTCTTCTTTTTCTCTCCCTCTCTTTTTTTACTAGCTAGTAAAAGGGAGATGCTGCCTCCGGCTCTTAACGACTGAACATTTGTTCAGTTGTGGGGGCTTCAGAGACCTTGGCCTTGAAGTGGATTCTGAGGCCATCTGGTCCCACTTTGAGGGTCACAGAGGGTGGGCACAGCGTTGAGAGGGCATCAGGGCAGCATACTCATCCTGCTGCAAATTCATCGTGAAAATGCAGCTCTTCTTACATTGGGGTGTGCCTGACATTTTTCATACTAGAAGTTAATAGAGGGTTTTTTTTTAAAAACCCCTGAGCACCTCACTCTGTTCCAGCCACTCCACCTTTGCCCACGCTTGCCTTTTGCCTGATGCACCTCTGTGTGCCTGGTGGATTCCCGTGCATGTTTCAAGGCTCAGTTCCAGTCACCTCCTCTCAGACGCCTCCCCTGACTCCCTGGGTGGTCACAGCTGTGCTGCACTTCCTCCTTTATCCAGTGGATGGCTTTGATTCCTTGTAGCAGTCCTGTGAGGAAACTGAGGCTCGCCCAAGGCTGCATAGCATAGGTGAGGATTTGAATGTGTGGGTGGCTGTGTGACTCCCCGCAAACCACTCCACCCTTCTGCCCTGTGCATCACACGACATTCTGTAGCCCAGGTCTTCCTGGCTGGGTCTGCCCCTGCTGGCCTCGAAGCCCTTCAAGCGTGGGTCCATGTGGGTCTGGATCTTGGGTACCCAGCTTGGGGCTGGCACTGAGGAGGCACTGAAAGGTGTTTCTCAAATGGGTGAAAACCTAGATAATTTTCCCCAGTCCCTGCCGTTATGGAGCTAAGGCAGAACTTGGAAGCTCATGGGACCTGCCTTCAGAGGCACTAGGAGCAAGAAACCCAGACAGGCTGGAAAGCGACTGTCCCCACCCAGCGACCCACAGGGGTGCCCAGGTATCTGGGGAGTGGTGACTCTGTGGTCAGCAGGGATGCTGTGTTGCTGGGTCATTCAGCAAACACAGATTGAGCTCTGTGTGCCAGGCACAGGGCTGGGCACCAGGAGCACAGCTGTGAACAAGCCAGACCCAGCGCCTGGCCTCCCAGGGCTCTCACATGAGAGGTGGAGGGTGGACAGACCAGAAATTGACAAAAATGCTACAGTGTGGAAAAGAACAATTGAGGGGTTGGTCTGCAGGGCCTCTGGGGGTGCGGGGAGTTATCAGAGACTTTTCAGGGGGTGTTACTGAGGCTGAGCTCCACTGGCTGATGGGGAGCTGGTCAGGGAGGTGTCTGACCCACATCCTGCAAAGGCCCTGAGGTGAGAGAATCTAAGCTCACTCAGGGAACAGATGAGAGGGAGTGTGACCCGAGGGCCAGGGGAGGGGGAGCCATTGATGGTCTGAGGGGCGTAGCAGCGGAGACAGGGCTTGGTTTGTGGTTCGAAAAGCCCCCTGTGTGTGCAGCATGGAACGTGGTTTGCAGGGGCCCAGGTGGCCATGGAGACCCCACGTAGGAGGCTGGTGCTGGTTTCAGGGGAGATGAAAGTGGCCTGAAGCAGGACAGGGCCTGGGGAGGTCAAGGCAAGGGGCCAATTCAGTTTTAGTGGCAGAGCCTGCTGGATTTTGTGCTGGGCTAGGTGAAGGGCAAGGAAGGCAGTCTGGCTGAGTCCTGGAGGTGGGGAACGCTGGTTACTGAGATTGGGGAGTGGGGGCTGCTGGAGACACGGCAGCTAAGGCTTTCTTTGTGAGGATCTCCACGGTGGCCTAGGGGCAGCCGAGTCCCTGGCACAGGGTGGTCCCTGTCCCCCAGCCCTGCCTCTCAGCCTGTGTCTGGAACTGACGAGTCTATTGGAGGTGAAAATCATGCCTCCCGCCTGAGCCCAATTGCCCCCCGGGGGTGGCAGAACGCCAGGTGCCCGTTTTACTTCTCCGACAGTCATACTGCTTTATTGTTCCTATTTGGGATTTTATTATTATTGCTGCTAATGGTTTGAAAAGGCCTTTTAATTAAAGCTGCAGGTTGGAGCTGGCGCCTGAGCCCCTGGGGTGGGTGGGAAGAAGCCTTGCCAAGCGCTCACCCCAATTCTTACAGAGCTGGAGGCTTTCAAGATGGGAGCTGTGGCCCCTTCCATGGGGGAGACTAGGGGACACTGCCATTGAGACCATGGTACAGCCACCGCCAGGCCTCAGTTCTCTGCCTGTGATACAACCAGAAGCTTTTCCCAGCACAGATGGCATGACATTGATTTATAAACGGACCTGGTGGTAGGGAGCTGGTGGGACACACCTGGGTTTGAGTCTCATCTTTGCCACTTACTGGCTGCAGGACCTTGGGCAAGATGCTTAAATGGCCACAGACTCCATTTGCTCATCTATGAAATGGGAGTGCTGAGTTCCTGCCTCCACAGGGCTGTTAAGAGGAATAAAGAGATGATCCAACCCCTGGCCCATGCTGAACACTCAATAAATGGGGGCCATGTTATTGTGACTGTTGAGGCTGTGGGGATCAAGCGAGGCTGTGTGTCTGAGCCTAGCGCGTGGTAGATGCTCTGGACACAGCTGCTCCGGACACGTCAGCTGCTCTTATAGCAGATGTTGCTGCCTTCTCCTCCCCTTCTTCCTCCCTCTTGTTTCCACGCATGCAGGAGGTTTGACCCGTCTTTGCCTTTGCACATGCTGTTTCCCCATCTGTCGTGCCTCCCGTCATCGTTTGCCTACCTGGACATCCTTTTAGACCCAGGTGTGGTGTTGCCCCCCTCTGGGAAGCCTTCTCCAGCTCCTCCTTTAGGACCTGGTTTCCCAGAGCTGCCCAAGCATCCCCTCTTAGGGGCCTGGTCTCCCTGCCTTTAATGACTGGTTTACTCCCAGGGGTTGCAAACTCAGGGGCCTGCAAGACCTGGCAGATCAGGTCAGAGGAATATCGTTGAGTGAAGGATGACAGATTCCTGTTTCTAAGCGCTGCTCCCACCCTGTGGCCAGGGCCCTCCTCCCCTGCCTCCAGAGGACGGTTCTTTTTAGAGAGCTTGCCAATCCAGTCCATGCCCATGGAACACCTATAGTATGTTGCCCTGAGCTGCAGGGCACCTCTACCACCAACTTCCTCCATTTCCATCCTTGTAACCACCTACGACATCTTTCCATGCCCACTTGGCTGATGACGAGACAGAGGCCACAGAGCTGAAGTTTCTGGCCTCCAACATTACCCAGGAGACAACTGCTGATGCCCCATCCTGATTTCCTCCGCTCACCAATATTGGCAGCTCCATCAAAATCACGTTCTTCCCTAGGACCCTTGCGCTTGCTGTTTCCTCTGCCTGACACTCTGCCCCCAGACACCTGCAGGGCTTCCCGCCTCATCTCCTTCGGGCCTGCGTTAAATGTCGCCTCCTCAAAGAGCCCTCCTCACACTTCTCCCTGCTCTGTTATGCCTATGGCTGTGATCACACCCTGACATGTTGTACATTTGTTTGTTTAATCTCCATCTTTCCCACCGGACTTCAAGTCAGCAGCCCTGTGTGTTTTGCTCACATCTTATCTCCAGTCCCTAGGATGATGGCTGGTGTGAGTACCAGCGGGTGTTTGTGGATGAGTGACTCTCCTAACTGTGGGTATGGGTGGGACCAAGGGGGAATGGGGGTCCACAGTCCCAGGGGCAGGGGAACTGGGAAACTGGAGGGCCCGGAGGGCAGCCCACCATCAGCTGCTCCCCACTCCTCTGGTTTCCTTGGCTGCCTTGATGTGCCCACCCTTGACTGGGGCCTTGTGTCCAGCCAGAGTGGGCATCAGTTCAGCTTTGCTCCCACCTGCTGCGGAGACAGCCAGCCCTCTTCTCCTTCCTGGGGCCACTGGAGCCTAGCAGACCCCTGAGGGGCCCCCAGCCAGCACCCAGTCTCCCATCTCAGCCCCCTCTCTGCTATGCCCACACCCCTCCCTCCTCCTATAGCAAGTACATTTTGGACTTAAAATAAAAAGCAGATACTGTGGAGGGAGCTGGGGGAGTCGGGAGAGAGTAGGTGGGGCCCAGCAGCAGCTGCAGCAGTGTTTCCCCAAGCTGGGCAGGGATGACCAAACCCATTCTGCGCATCAGAAACTGGGTCTCAGAGAGGTTAAGTGACTTGCCCAAGGGACAAAGCCCAGATACAGCCCCAGCATGATCTACATAAATACTGGAGGTCAAGCTCGCTTCAGCCCCGAGGGCAAAGCCAGAACCAACAGGGTGTTTTAGGGGTTACTGCTCATTGGCCCAAGAATTCATGGAAATGACATGCTGTGCCCAGTGGCAGGCCATGGTGGGGGGTGGGAGGGAAGTGATGGGGGTGGTGGAGGGGGCAAGGCCTGCTGGGTAGGTGCAGGGAAGGCTCCAGGTTGGGGATGTGAAGGATGAGTGGGCATTTCCAAGCAGCTGAGGAAGGCGGGAAGGGAGTTCAGGTAAAGTAGGAGGCCTAAGCCCCTCAGTGCTAAACTGAGATGGGCCTGAGAGGGCCAGGTCTGCCCTGTGCCGTGGGCTCTGGAGGGTGGGTTCAGTCATAAACGGGAGGCAGGGGCACTGGCTGCTCCTCCTGTGGTCTTCTGACTCTGGGATCCTGAGGGTTCAATTTGCAGTGGATGCAGTTGTCACAATAACCTCTCCTCTGGGAAGAGGGTGCTTCCCCCCAGGGTGTTTGAAGCCCAGACTTCCCTACCCCACTGGGTCCCTCTGCAGCCCACAGCCCTGTTCTTTCTGCCTCTTCTGGTGGAAGAAGGGCCAGGGTGGTTGTTGCCTGCTACCTGCGCTAGGATTGGTGGTATGCCTGTGACCCCTCTTGGTGGACGTCAGCCTGCTGGGCACCCACAGGCCCTTGCCTCCCCACCCCTGCCTTCCTTTATCCTCACCACTATGCCAAGAGGGAATGGGGCTTGGCCTGTGCCAGGATGAGGAAGCTGAGGCCCAAAGAGGGGAGGGGAGGGAGGAATGGGACTGGGGAGTCTGGAAGGCCTGGGTCTGCCCCAGTCCTGTGGTCCACATGTGTGGGCACATAGCTTGTGCCCCTGAACCTCATGGTCCTCAGCTGCCCAGGAAGTTGGGAAGGTTGCGGGGTTGGGAGGGGAGCTTCTTAAGCTGTGTGTGACGCCCTGGATGCATGGTGTGGGGAGCTCTGTCTGCTGAGAGCTGGGCACTGGCAGAGACTCAGCCATGAGGGCAAGGAGGGAGGCAGGAGGGCCCATCTGGAGGCTACTGGAATGGTAGTAAGAAACACCATGCTGGGCGTGTTGGCTCAGTCCTGTAATCCCAGCATTTTGAGAGGCCAAGGTGGGTGGATCACCTGAGGTTGGGAGTTCAAGACCAGCCTGACGAACACAGAGAAACCCCGTCTCTCCTAAAAAAAAAAAAAATTACCCAGGTATGGTGGTGCATGCCTGTAATCCCTGCCCACTCAGGAGGCTGATGCAGGAGAATCGCTTGAACCGGGGTGGCAGAGGTTGTAGTGAGCTGAGATCGTGCCATTGCGCTCCAGCCTGGGCAACAAGAATGAAACTCCATCTCATAAAAAGAAAAACATTATTCATTTAGCCATGTATTTAGCACCGCCTGTGTACAAAGCCCTGGGCAGACTGGCCTCTGACCTCAGGGAGCCCTCAGTCCAGTAGGAGAGTCAACAAATGACAACAATAAATAAATAAATAAATAAATAAATAAATAAATAAATAAATAAATAAATGCAACCGTGCCACTCAGTGAAAGGCCCCAATGCAGTCAGGGGCTGGGAGGTCCTCCCTGGGCAAATGCCATTTGAGCTAAGCCCTGAGGAAGGAGTGACAGGTGAAGAGGGAGAGAAGGGCATTCTGGGCAGGGAAACAGCATGGCAAAGGCACTGCAATGGGTGGGGCAGAGCAAGCATGAAAGTTTGGGAACACTGGTGAACCAGGGAGCAAGAGCCAGAGGGAGGAGGCTGAAAGGGGCTGGGGACTCAGTGGCCCTCTCGGGAGACATTGCAGAGTGTATCTCAAGAGCAGCAGGGAGCCATGGAGGGTTTTAGGCAGAAGGTAATATGATCCGGTGTGTGTTTATTTTTTTGAGATGGAGTCTCGCTCTGTTGCCCAGGCTGGAGTACAGTGGTGTGATTTCAGCTCACTGCAACCTCTGCCTCCTGGGTTCAAGCCATTCTCGTGCTTTAGCCTCCCAAGTAGCTGGGACTGAAGGTGTGTGCCAACATGCCCAGCTAATTTTTGTATTTTTAGTAGAGATGGGGTTTCACCATGTTGGTCAGGCTGGTCTTGAACTCCTCACCTCAAGTGATCCACCCGCCTCGTTCTCCCAAAGTGTTGAGATTTCAGGCATGAACTACTGCACCTGGACTGTTTTTGTTTGTTTGTTTGTTTGATGCAAAGTCTCTATCTGTAGCCCAGGCTGGAGTGCAGTGGTGCGATCTTTGCTTACTGCAACATCAACCTCCTGGGCTCTAGTGATCCTCCCACCTCTGCTTCCTTAGTAGCCAGGACTACAGGTGCATGTCACCACCCCTGGCTAATTTTTTAAAAAACTTTTTGTAGGAACTGAGTTTTGCTCAAACTCCCACCTTGGCCTCCCAAAACGCTGGGACTGCAGGCCTGAGCCATGGCGCCCAACCCAGTGTGTGTTTTGATGTGCTTACTCTGCCCTCTGAGTAAGGGAGGCTAGAGGAGGCCAGAGTGGAGCAGGGGAACGGGGGGCACAAACTCCCAGTGGGCCATCTGCAGGACCGGCAGCATGGCGTTCGAGGTGGACTGAGAAGGCTGTGTTTCCTGTGGAGAGGCAGAGCCAGGGCTGGCATTTGCTCATGGAGGGGACACACAGCTCCGGCACAGGTGTTAAGGTGGGAATGGCAGAGGAGGAAAGATCCTGGAGGGCCTGAGCTCTGGACATCTGGCAAGAGGTGCATGCTGGACAGGCAGGCAGTGGAGGTTGGGTGGGAGAGCAAGGCTAAGGCAGCTGCAGAGTAGGGAAGGAGAGGAGCCTGGAGTAGCCAGGGTTGTTGATTAGCATATTCATGATCTTGCTGCCCACGTGAATATGCTAATCAACCCTGTGGGGTTTTGGGTTTTTTTGTTTTCCCCTCTGTGGTAGAAGGAGGCCTAAGTTCCCAACACCCTCACCTCTGGGAACAGAGCCCCAAGTAGGAGTGGGGTGGAGGGGCCCCACGTCCCCAATGGCAGCTCCTCCCTTCTGGCTGCCCAGCAGCCCCTGCACACCCTCCATTTCATGGGAATTTCTGGCTGTTCCAGAAGGGGAGATGGTGAGGAAGGGGATGTCCTTGGGATGCCCATGCCTCACCCACGCTGCAGGCTGGGCCAAGGCTGCCCAGCCCCATGCTGTGGCTCCCCGCACGTGGCTGCTTCTCGGGAGAGACCCGTGCATGGGTCTCCAGTGACTCACCCTCTCCGTGGCACATGTGCCAGAGAGTGGGGGGGCTCAGGCAGGAAACACCAAGGGCTCCCCACAATCGCCAGCTCGTCCCCAGTGCCCCTGACACCTACGTGCCACCAGCCCAGGTCGGGGGTCTCTGCTGGCCTCCTTGCACCCTGGTCTTTGTGGCCGGGGAAATGGCTACATCTGATCAGTGGCACTGGTTGTGTCCCCACCCCTGCCCACCCTCTGGGGTGAGGCAGGAGTTCCTGGGCAGCAGGGCTGAGTGCGTGAGAAGAGGCGGAGACACTGCTGCCCAGACTAGGCCTCCCTCTGGCATCCCTCCGGAGACCCCAGGGGTCCTCCCAGTTCAGCCTGGTCCCTCAGTGGGGCTGTTGGGAGCCAAAGAGCTTGATACAGGTGCTGCGATCCAGCGGGTGGAGGGGGAGGCATAATTAGCTGTCACCAAAGGAGTGAGTCAGGCACCACTCGTAGCTTTGAGTCAGCCCCAAAGGGGAAGGGGACACAGCCAAGGTCACATGCCAGCAAGTTGGGCCAGGTCTCCCTGAGCACCTCCCACCCCTCCCCATGCTCCTCCTGGAACAAACTGGGCCTGCTTCTGGTGGTATCTCGGAGGAGAGCTGGGAGGCACTTCCATCACCCCATTGCACAGAGAGGGAAACTGAGGCCAGAGAGGGCACATGCTCCCTCTGCACAATCCTCCCTGTCTGCACAGCTCTCTGTTCAGGTCCTTAAACCTTTAACAGGCTGCTCCCCACTTCAGGACTTCGGCCTGGCCATCGCTTCTGCCCAGAACACTTTCCCAGTTCTTATCCATCCAGACTCTCCACTGAGTGCCCCTTTCAGAGAAGCCTTCTGTGACCTTCGTCTTGGCCCCTGGTTTTCTCTGTCCTGGGCCCTTGGGACACTTATCACGACTTACAATTGTTTTGCCAATTTTATCTCACCCCCTTGCCAGGAGCTCAGCGTCCTCATCTGTCTTGTTGACTGCCCCAACCCTAGCCCCTAGCAAAGTGCCTGGCATGTACCAACGACGGTGATGCCTGGCACTCATTGATATGCACTGCGTGCCAGGCGCCATGTAACCACCTCAGAAAGCCTTTGCTCCCGCAGTAACCCTTTGAGAGAGGCGCGGTTTCCATCCATCCTAGTTTGGAGATGAGGAATGACATGCAGGGGGCCACAGGCCTTGCTGAGGGGCACGCGGCTCCTGCGGGGTGGAGGTAGGATCTGATCTCCCAGAGCTGCACTTGGGATGGCCACTGGGCTGCCACCCCCTCAGTTCCTCTGCTCTAGTGCACACAGTAGGCGCTTGGCAAATATTGGGTGGGTGAACAGATGGGAGAACAAGCTTCTCCTAGTCAACCAGACATCAGGGGAAGGAGGGGCCTGTCGTCCCAGCTTCCGCTCTCCAGCGTTTTCCTAATGCTGCTGGGGCGCCGTCCTTAGCACCCAGTGGGCACTACGACAGCCTCCCGCCTTCCTGCAAGCTGGCAGAGCAGGCTCAGCTCCCCAGGCGCACCTCATTCGACTTTCTCCTCATTTCTTTGAGCAGATTGAAGAGTGGGAACAGCCAGCAGCAGGCTGTTGGATCGGAGTGTCAGGGACAAGAGGGTTCATTTCCCAGGAGCCCCTGGTGACCGGAGTGGACCCCTGAGGTCCAGGTAGGAGGCTGTGCACATAGCCCCCCACCACCCTCTTTCTGGGCTGGGGTCTCCCCAGTGAGGGGCAAAGGTCAGAACTTTAGAGCCAGGGGCCTCCATACATTTGCTGTATGGCCTTGGGCAAGTCACTCCTTCTCCCTGTGCCTCAGACTCCTCTTTGGCAAAGTGGGGCACAAGATGACGCCTATCTCTTCATCCCACTGCAAGAACCTGGAAGCCAAGGCGCTGCCTCCAGAGGGGATAATGGGAGTGCTTGTTGGCTGAATGGAGTTGGGGGCTGGATAGACAGGGTAGGCCAGTAAGTGTGTCTGGGTAAGGGCGTATCAGGGAAAAGGGAGTCTGTTTGGGGCTGGAGGCCTCAGCCCAGCAGGTTCCCAGCCTTGAAGGCCAGGCCCAGCTCCCGCCAAGGCCCTGTGGCAGCCTCAATACTACCAATGCTGATGAATGCCTTGGCGCCAGCAGCCGCCCCGCTCAGTGGAATCAGCTGTGATTTATGGGATTAAGGCCTGCAGGGAGCAACTGTCTGAGCTCAGAGAAGCCTCAGAAAAATGGGTCAATGCAGGGCAGGGCCAGGATGGAGGTAAACTCTGCCAACTGGAAAGGCTCAGAGCCTGGCTCCTCTGCTGCATAGTCCTGGTGGGGAAACTGAGGCCCACGGAGAGGCCTTTGCTGGCAGAGAGGCCCTCTAGTGGGCAGCAAAAATCAAAAGCCAGAACTAGTGTCCAGTACTGGTAGGTACCTTATAGACTGCAGGGTAGCCAGGGAAGGCCTCTCAGCGGAGGCGACATTTGTGCTAAGCCCTGAGGCGTAAGAAGGAGCCATGCTAGTAGGACGTGAGCTGGTGGTGGGAGCAGCAAGGGCATGAGCTTGGAGGTGGGATAGAGGCTGGCACGTTCAGGGAAGAACAAGGAGGGCAGGGCACCTGAGGGGTTGAGTGAGGGGGAGGGGACAGGGAGAGGATGCTAGAGAAGGGCGGGGACTGCTCAGCCCTGAGGGGCCTTCTGGGCCTCAGCCCCAGTTTGGGCCTTTTCTTAAGTGCACTGGAAAGCCTCTGAAGTGCCGGCAGCTCACCGGCTCACATTTTACAAAGACCCCTCTGGCCTCTGTGAAAGTGAATTGGAGCAGCATGTGGAAGGCAGGGAGTCTGGGGAGACGGCTGCAGACATCGTGACAACAAACAGCTGTGGCTTAGACTCAGGGTGGCCAAGAAGGACCCAAGCCTGGGAGCTGGAATTTGTCCCTGGGATTCTAGTTGAAGCCACTCATCCCCACTGGGATGAATGACCAATTTAAATGTCTAAAAACTGTGATCCCTTGATGCCACACACCAGGGCCCAGGAACCGTGTTTCACAGAGTCAGTGCCACATCAGACCAACTTTATGACGTGCTCAAGGTCACCCAGCTTGGAAGGAGCAGAGCGGGATGGGAAGCCAGGTTTCTTAGTTCCACCGCTTTTTAATGCCTCATTTGCCCCCATTCCCACCGGAGGTGAAAGCTGCACCTCCTCAAGGAAAAAAAATGGATTTTTGAGGCTGCTAGGTCCCTCCCACCCCCCGTTGGGTGAATTTGAACTATATCTGTGTCTGCACGCATGCATGCACACACTTCACTCAGCAGGAAATTTGGGACAGGAGCAGCTTGGGTGCATGTCTGGGCCTTTTCCTTGCTGGGAAACCAGGCCAGAGCTGGAGGGGCCCCAACAGCACTGCTCTGGTGCCACCCTCTCCCTGGTACTCAGATGCCTGCTGGCAAGGGCACTGGTGGGCCCTGAGTGGCTGCTGGCCCATGGCTACAGCTGACACACATTGTCTCTGAGCTACTTCATGTCTCTGCCTTTGACAGAGAACCCTCCAGCAGGGCAGTGGGATCACTACTGAGGGAGCTGTCTGCCTGCTGTTCCGGCCATGGGGGTGAGGGGGATTCCTGTACACCTTGCCAGGGGAGCCTAGCATGGAGCATCGGGAAAAAGTCTGTGCTGAGAGGTGGAACTGTGGGTTTTCTGGGTGAATCGTGGTAAATCAGGTCCCTCTCTGGTCCTCACTTCCCCCATCTGAACAGTGGGAGTGCGGTGGGATAGATTCGGTGATTTCAAACCTAACCTGGTCTGAATCTCTGCTCCCGACACTTCACTGGCTGTGTGATCTTGGGCAGTTAACTTCACCTCTCCGAGTCTCAGAATATTCATCTGTATTCTTATCCCCATTTTAGTACGTACTTTACTGGACTGCTGGGAGTAGAAGCAGGTAAAATTCTTGGAAGACCAGGCACACAGCAGGCACCCAAGCAAAGTCAGCCTCCCGAAATAGTAACAAGTCCACAATGTAACAGTGATGGCTGATGCTCACTGGGCCCCTCCATCTACCACATGCCTCATCTGCACTTGGTCTTCACTGCAGACCCTTGAGATCAGTGCTTATTGTCCCCAATTTACATTTGAGGGAACTGAGGCACGAAAGAGGAGCTGGCCTGAGATCACACTGCTGGGGTGTGTAGAGCCCGGCTGACCATGGCTCCCTACCTGTCCCCAGGTACTAATCTTCCTTTCTGAGTCCCCAACCTCCAGCTGCTCTTAGAAGTGTTTTCCATGGGGAACCTGGTCTTGGGAGCCTGGTTGGGATTTCAGCACCTTGGACAGCTCCCGGTGGATCTGGGCCTTGGCTGGGGCTAGGGCCCTGGGTGTGAGGTCCTATTCGGTGGGATGAGACCCTCCACCTCATATTGGCCATGTGGAGGCAGCAGGGTTCTGGATGAGCCAGCAAAGCTAAGGGTCCCCCCTCCTTCCCTAGGCACATCGAGTCCACTGGACCCAGAGGCCCTTTGGGAGGGGAAGAGCCAGAGCCCTACTTCTATGTCCCAGCACCTCCACACTCCTCCTGGGCCTTGCCATCACCATGGAAATGGGTGGAGGGTGCACTCCCAAAGACCCCACTTCAGGAACTTGGCCTTGGGAGGCTCAGGACTAAGTTTGAAGGGACCTAAAGTCACTACTGGCTCTGTTTTCCCTGCAGCCCATTATACAAGATGGGGAAACTGAGGCCTAGAGAAAAGAAGACTGGATTCTTGAGATGTCCCAGCTGGAAGGTTCCCAGGTATCAGCTGGCCCAACTATTCCATTATATAGATGAGAGAACTGAGGCAAAGGTACCGTCTTCAGAGAGACCTGCAATAGGCCACCTGCAATTGGCTTCTGGAGGAATCGCTTTTTTTCCTTCCTCACAGATGCCATAATTTGAAGCATGTGTTGTTTTTGTGTTTGGTATCTCTTCTCCTGCTGGTGGACAAACCAAGGCCAGGGCCATTTGTTCGTGATCACATTCCAGGGTCTGGTACACACTGTGGCAGATAGAGCATTGGCTCTGAGGCCAGCTGGCCTATGTTCAAATTCCAGCTCTGCCAAGGCTGTGAGACTTTGGGCAGGTCACTTCTCTTCTCTCTCAGGCTCTTCATCTGTGAAACGGGAGAATGATGGCATCTGCGTCACAGGCTCGTTTTGAAGATTGACTCAGATGGTATAAGCCTTAAGCCTTGCCTATGGCGAGTGTACAGCCAATGTCAGCTGTTACTATAGTCACCTGTTAGTGAGTGCCCAGGACGTATTTGTTGAATGAATGAGCAGAATCCACCCACCTACCCCACTGTAAGGGCTTTTCTTCAGGACATTGGGGCTACCTCCTCCTGATCCTATTACCTTTTTTTTTTTGAGACAGAGTATTGCTCTGTCACCTAGACTGGAGTGCAGTGGCATCACCATGGCTCCCTGCAGCCTTGGCCTCCCAGGCTCAAGTGATCCTCCCACCTTAGCCTCCCAAGTAGCTGGGATTACAGGTACTTACCACTACACCAGGCTTGCTTTTTTATTTTTTGTGGAGAGGGTCTCGCTATGTTGCTCTGGCTGTTCTCAAACTCCTGGCCTCAAGCAATCCTCTTGCCTCGGCCTCCCAAAGTGCTGGAATTACAGGTGTGAGCCACCATGCCCAGCCTCACATTTTTTTCATTCCAGCAGACATTGACCTCTTACCTGCCTTGTCAGAGGGCCTTGAAATTTAGCATAAATTATAATCCATTGGAGGGACTTGATGCAAATCCCTGGCCTCACCAAGACCACTGGGATCCAGGGCTCTATGGGCAGAGTCCAAGGTCTGATGGCTGTGGGTACCCCATGCTTGTCAGTGGCTCTGGCACTGTTGTGGCTACCTCAGGGGGTTCAGTGAAGAACTGTGGTATAGCCATATGCTGACCATGTGAGTGAGATAGCCCTGCGCACTGTCAGCAGGAGCTCTGCCCTCTGGGACAGGCACTGGAAGCCTAGGCAAGGTGCTGGGTCCAGAGAGGAACCATCCGGGACGCCCTCCTGGAAGTGGTGGGTTTCAGCCAGGCCCGAAAGAGTGGGACGGATGTTGCCCAGCTGAGATTGGCAGATGGCATTGTGGATGGGGGAACAGAGCCCACAAAGTGGTGCAGGCAGGAAAAACAGGTTGTGCCTGGTGTGTGGTGTGGGAGCTGGTAGATGATATATTGGGAGAAGTAGGTGGGATTTATCTGGATTGTCAAAGACTTGGAATGTTACATCTTATACAAGCCCCTTGATTTCCTTTCTCTGTTTTCCTTCTGTCACTTGAGAGTTTTAGGACACAATTTTTTTTCATTCTATGACCCCAATTTCTACTCTTCCCCTCCAGCTCCAGCTCTTTCCCATCATCTCTCTCCTCTTAAAACTCAAGCATACCCAGACCTTCCAGTCTGTTTCTTATGAAGTGAATCCATGCTGAAGTCACAGTGGCCAAAAATGAGTTGATTGTCGCAGGGTTGGGGAGGGGTTTCTTGTAACAGGGGCCTTCAGTACCTCGGCCCAAGACAGAGACTCTGGCGGTGGAAACTTGGGCAGCATACTGGGGACATTTGAGAGAACATTGACAGGTCTGTCACCCCACAGTATGGGGTGCGGACATTTCCAGTCTTTCCCTCCTTCCTGAAGCTTTGCCTGTGCCACTCCCTGTGCTGGGTGCTGTCCCTGCCCTCAGAGTGCTCTGTGTGGTTGGGGAGATGTGGTAGTGCAGGGCTCCCAGATCTCCTGGGGGCAGAACCTCAAGGAAGGCTGAAGATGGTCCATGATCAGCAACCCCAGCTCCCAGCTGGGGTCTGGGCCAGAGGGTCATTTGGAAGAGTGCTGGCCCCCTATGTCTATGGACTTGACAAGAGTCAGGTAATAGGATCAGATTAGAAGAAGATTATTAGGACTTAGAGGGAGGAGAGATTGATTCTTTAAGGGGCAGTGAGAGAGGAGTCAGGGGGCAGATGAGGCCAGATCATGGGCCACTGAGCACCAGCATCAGCCCAGGCCAAGAGAAGCTTGTTTGTCCATTCATTCAACTAGTATTTGTGGAGCACCTACCATGTGCCAAGCCCCATGCTGGGGTGCTGTGGAAAACGAAATATGCTCACACAGGCTTGATGGTCAGGGCATGAATTTTGGCACTTTCATGGAAAAGCTGTGGGACTCTGGCTACAAGTGACAGGAGACCTCAAAATAATGTGGCTTACAGGTTGGGCAACATAGCAAGGCCCCGTCTCCACAAAAAATTTTAAAAATTAACCGAATGTGGTGACATGTGCCTGTAGTCCCAACTGCTCAGGAGGCTGAGGCAGGAGGATCACTTGGGCCCAAAAGTTTGAGGTTACAGTGAGCTATGATTGTGCCACTGTACCCTAGATGACAGAGAAAGACTCTTAAATAATAATAGTAGTAATAATAATAATAATAATAACAACAACAACAGTAGCTTAGATGGGATGAAAATTTATTTATCTCCCAAATATGAGACTGGGTAGGCAGTTCAGGGCCTCATTGGTATCTCCATGATCATTAAGAACCTAGACTTCTTCAATAAGGAGTTATTACTGTGCCTTCCATAGAATGGAGCTTCACCTCATGATTCCTGATGGCTGCTCCAGCTCCAGCCATCTTATCCACATTCCAGCCATATTGCATGTATGACATCTAAGCTGATTTTCTTAGAAAGTGCACATATGACTTCTGTTTGTATCCTTCTACCAAAAACATAGTCACATGGCCACACCTATCTGCACAGGAGGGAGGGAAATGTACACTTTATTCTAGATGGCCAAAGGCCCAGCTAAAATAAGGAGTTCAGTTAATGAAGAAGAAAGGAGGAGATATGGGGGGACATTAGCAATGCCTGCCACGCTGTTTCTTCACCTGACTGGAGGTCATTACTCTTCGTTCATTTATCCAACAAATATTTAGTAAGCTTTACTCTGAATTATGGCCATCTTTTGAGTGCTGTGCCAGCTGTGAAGAAAAAAGGCAAAGTCCTTGCTCTAGCAGAGCTTACTTACTTTTTTTTTTTTTGAGATAGAGTTTCTCTCTTGTCGCCCAGGGTGGAGAGCAGTGGCGCGATCTCGGCTCATTGCAACCTCCGCCTCCCATGTTCAAGCGATTCTACTGCCTCAGCCTCCTGAGTAGCTAGGATTACAGGTGTGTGCCACCACACCCTGCTAATTTTTGTATTTTTAGTAGAGACGAGGTTTCACCGTGTTGGCCAGACTGGTCTCGAACCCCTGACCTTGTGATCTGCCCACCTCGACCTCCCAAAATGCTGGGATTACAGGCGTGACCCACTGCACCTGGCTGAGCTTACTTTCTAGAGGGGGAAGCAGACACTAAACAAACAAATAACATCAAGCAGTGAAAAGTATTATGATTTTAAAAATCAGGAATAAAGAGTGATATGGGGCCAGGCATGGTGGCTCACGCCTGTAATCCCAGAATTTTGGGAGGCTGATGCAGGTGGATCACCTGAGGTTGGGAGTTCAAGACCAGCCTGGCCAATTCGACGAAGCCCTGTCTCTACTAAAAGTACAAAAAAATTAGCCAGGCCTGATGGCTTGCGCCTGTAATCTCAGTTACTTGGGAGACTGAGGTAGGAGAATCACTTGAACCTGGGACTTGGAGGTTGCAGTGAGCCGAGATGGCGCCACTGCACTCCAGCCTGGGCACGACAGAGTGAGACTCCGTCTCAAAACAAAACAAAACAAAACAAAACAATATAGTGAGATGGATGTACTATTTTAGGTGTAGGAAATGTAGCCTGAAGAGGGGATATTTGAGCACAGACCTGAATGAAGTAAGGGACAAGCCATTAATGGAAAGGGGGCTCTGAGCAAAGGGAACAGCAAGTGCAAAGGCCATGAGGCAGGAGTGCGCCTGGTTTGACAGAGGAACAGGAAGGAGGCCAGAGCTGCTGCAGTAACTCCATGGGTCATCGTGAGGATAAAAAGGGCAATGGATATGACGTGCCCAGCATTCATCCTGGTTGTTCAACAGATAAGGTACCCACATGTCATGATTTGCCCAGGACAGTTCTGGAGTAATTACTAACAGCTTCCTTTTCAAGCTCCTAAGTATCCCTGTTGGGATGATAAAGTATGTGGTCATCACATCAGTAAACAATAGCTATTTTTTGGGAAACTAAATTCCCCAAGGTATTTCTGGGAAAGCAGCATCCCCGCGTCCCAGGGGATGGACTCTCTTCCCCCGACTGCCATCCTCCCAAGCCCCGCCCCATGTTCCCGCCCTGAAGGAGCAGCCCCACCAGGCACAGCTGTGCTGATGCCGGCCCCTCATCCCCATGGGCTCCCAAGCAGGTGAGTGCACCAGCATCTCTCAGTTGCCACATCTTTAGCCTGTGGGTACCAAGAGGCTTCTTTGTGTCCTCAAATGCGAAGGTGCCAAGGAGGAGGTGCCATGGGGACAGGATGGGGGTCTGCACAGGGAGCCAGGAGGCTGGAGGGTGCCAAGCCTGCATCATCCCCTGAGTTCTGCTTGCCCTTAGGCCCCCCAGCCCTTCAACATCAGTTTCTCCTTGTTTGCTGGAAACAGTTTCCTTGTGGATATAGCAGATGAGTAGCCCGGCAGCTGTGGGAGGCGGGAGTAAGTGCCTGGGTGAGAGCAGTCCCTCCTGGGTGGGTCAGTGGGGTCCTGTGACCTTATCCATCCACCTGGCCCTAGGGAGACCCCTTCTCCATCCCCAGTACCTGCCTTGTCCTGACCCCGCTGAGACTCAGAATTCAACTTCCTTTAATATCTTGATTTGCAGGTGCTGAATAAAAATGCATGCCTCGCTTCTCTGGTCTGTGAAATGGGCCTGATAGTGTCCCTCTGTCATTTCCCTGGGTTGAATCAGATGATACAATGGCTGACAAGGGCATGCCCTCTGTACCGCGGCACCAGGTGGGGAAGGGGCAGGTCATGACCTCCTTTGTTCCAAAAAGTATCAGCCCAGGCCTCTGCACACAGTAGGTGATCACGAAGTGCTCACAGCAGATGGCAGAGATGCAATGTGTGCTGAGGACTGCTGACCAGTTTGGCTCAGTCTGCGTTTTGCAGATGCTGGAGGGGAACATCCCTCACTGCCTGACTCTTTCTGCAGTGGGCTGTGGGCCTCTGCTGCCCCAGAGGCTGCTTGTGATTGGGGGAAGAAAGTCCGTCCCTGCCAGCACCACAAACCCCTCACTCCAGAATCCCAAAGGCCTGAGGAGTCAGATGCCATGCCAGGGCAGCTGGATTGTTGGTTCAGAGGTATCTGTGGGCCCAGACACATCTAAGCTTTAATTTTAACTCCAGCGTGTGCCGCCTGCCCTCTGGCGAGTAACTTCACCTCTCACAACTTCCAGTTCCTCCTCTGTGAAATGGGGATCGTAAGAGAGGCTGTTCCCGGAGAGGTTGGAGCCCCCCTGCCTGGCACAGAGGAGGGAGTGGCACCCACTGCTCCCACTCTGTTGGGATTACTGCCATCTTTGTGCCATCTTTTCCAGGTGGGCAAGACTTGGGGTGTCATCAGTACTTATAAATGGCAGACCCCCTACAAGAGGGGTCCCCAACGCTTGGGCTACGACCAGTGCCGGTCCGTGGCCTGTTAGGAACTGGGCTGCACAGCAGAAGGTGAGTGGCCGGCCTGTTAGATCCACCTCCTGTTAGATCAGTGGCAGCATTAGAGTCATAGGAGCTTGAACCCTGTTGTGAACTGCGCATGTGGGGGATCTAGGCTGAGCTCTCCTTATGAGAATCTAATGTCTGATGATCTGTCACTGTCGCCCATCACCCCCAGATGGGACCGTCTAGTTGCAGGAAAAGCTCAGGGCTCCCACTGATTCTGCATTATGGTGAGTTGTATAATTGTTTTATTATGTATTACAATGTAATAATAATAGGAATAAAGTGCACAATAAATATAATGCGCTTGAATCATCCCAAAACCATCCCCCCTCATCTGTGGAAAAACTGTCTTCCGCGAAACCGGTTCCTGGTGGTGAAAAGGTTGGGGACCACTGCCCTACGAGACAGCAGGGCGGGCGCAAGGTCACAGTCTTTCATTTGTTCGACGGATATTTACTAAGCACTTACTATGCCCTAGACACTGTGGTGGGGGCTGCAGATGTGTTGGTGGGGAAGAGAGACAATGTCTCCCCTCCTGGAACTCACTTTAGAAATGGGAGCTCCTCCAAACCCACCTGCAGGTGTGATGCGCTGCCAGGTCGGTGGTGTGAGTGCTAAAAAGCAAAATGACCAGGACAAAGTGCTAGGAAGTGCAGGCAGGTGAGACAGGGTGCCTGGTCTGGGTCCAGGAAGGCCTCTCTGAGGAGGTGACAGCTACAGAAGCTCAGGGAAATGAGGGAGGGAGGGAACCCTGGGTGATCCAGGGAAGAGTGGTCCTGGCAGCAGAAACAGCAAGTGCAAAGGGCCTGGGGTGGAGCAGCTGCAACTGAAGAGGAGCTGGGAGGCCAGAGTGGGGGAAGGAGGGTGTGACGGTGAGAATGGGGAATGGCAGAGATGCACATGGGAGCCAGAACTTACGGGGCCCTGTAAGCCAGGGCGAGGTCTCAGCCTCCAATCAGTGAGATGGGAGCCACTGAGGGCTTTGAGCAGAGCCAGTATCTCAACAGGACTGCCTGGCTGCGGTGTGGAGACCGGGCTGAAGGGATCATGAGTAGAGGCAGGGAGGCCATGGGGCCTCTAATTTGGGGGAGGGGTGACCGTAGCTGGGACCCGGTGGCAGAGGTGGAAGTGGGGAGGGCTGGCTGGATCCTAGAGATGCTTTAAAGGGAGGAGAAGGCCGGGCGCGGTGGCTCAAGCCTGTAATCCCAGCACTTTGGGAGGCCGAGACGGGCGGATCGAGGTCAGGAGATTGAGACCATCCTGGCTAACACGGTGAAACCCCGTCTCTACTAAAAAATACAAAAAACTAGCCAGGCGAGGTGGCGGGCGCCTCTAGTCCCAGCTGCTCGGGAGGCTGAGGCAGAAGAATGGCGTAAACCCAGGAGGCAGAGCTTGCGGTGAGCTGAGGTCCGGCCACTGCACTCCAGCCCGGGCGACAGAGCAAGACTCCGTCTCAAAAAAAAAAAAAAAAGGGAGGAGAAGCAGGATTTCCTGGAGGATTGAGTGTGGGGCGAGAGAGAGGAGTCCAGGAAGATGGGAAGGTTTTTGCCTCGGGAAAAAAAACTGGAGCCACCCCCAGGTGGGATGGGGAAAACTGCAGGAGAAGCAGGTTCGGGAGAGGAAGGGAAGGTGGTGAAAATTGTCTGATACCTTGTAGACATCCAGGTGGAGAGGCCCAGCGGGCAGTGCTGCATGGAGACGTCTAGAGTTCAGGGGAGGCCAGGCTGGATGTGCCAGTGAGTAGGATAGGAGGCTGGAAGGGTCACCAGAGAGTGAGTGTTGGGGGAGGGGAAAGGGCTGGGGCCCCCATCGTCACTTCAGGCAGGGAGGTGTGGGTGACGGGAAGCATGTCTGGTGAGCTGAAAGTCTAGGTGTTAGTCTGAGTTATACAGACAAAGAATGGGACTTTGCTGTCATAACATCCACAAGAGGGGAGCCACGAAAACGAGTGGCTGCTCGGGGGGCCCAGGTTCTGTGCTGCCCCCACCTCCTCCTGTGTCCACTGTGTGGCCTTGCTCATGCACCCCCCTCTCTGGGCCTCAATTCCTTGACTCTGGTGAATCGTCCTTTTGGCATCTCCCATGGAGGTGCTGGGGCAGCCTCAGAGACTCCAGGGGGCCTGGAACCATGGAAAATGGGGAGAAGGGGTGGCCGGGGTACCCGATGAGCTCAGAGCGGAGGGTGGGGAGAAAACTGGACCTGCAGAGCAGCTTTGCTGGAGGCGTTTTAGACGGGGCAGCCATGGCTCAGAGAGAGGAAGACCCCCTCCCACCCACACTGCCCTGTGGCAGGTCCTGCTGGGATGACTGAGAGGGGGCGGCTCTGGCAGGAGTCACACAGTGACCTCAGCTGTCCCTGCAAAGTGACTGAGTCAGCATCTGCACTGGGCTGGGCTTCAGTGCCCAGGTGCGGCTTCTCCATGGCCAGGCAGGAGAGGGAAGGCCCCTTCTGCTGTTTCCCCAGCCCTGGGGCCTTTTTTCTGCTGCTGACCTTTTTAAGGACTCTTTTGTTTTCACCGTAAAGGGCAGAAGCATTTCTTCTAATCGCCTGGTTACAAACTCAGCACATGCAGGCCACAAGGGGGCCAGGAGCCATATAGCTGGGGAAGCTGAGGCCTGGTGTTGGAGAGAGACTTGCCCTGGTCACAGGAGCTGGAGCAGAGCTGGGGCTCCAACCTGGGTCCGCCACTTTGCCATTCAGAACTCTGAGGAACTTAGGGGACCAGCAGAGGAAGAGGAGCTGGCAAAGGCAGTGAAAAGTTGCAGCAGCTCTCATGGCTGGCTCGGCCCAAGGGACAGGAGGTCACACCTGCCATGGGCTTCCTATAGATCCAGTTCTGTACAGAATGTCCTGTGTGCTCCTGTCCACAGCTGTGCCGTCATCATGTCCGTCTGAGTCAGAGAGGTTGAACATCTTACCTAAGGTCACCCAGCAAATGAGGGGCAGAAGTGGGTTTGCATCCAGGTCGGCTCTCTAGAGGGCCTGCTCTCTTTCCCCCGCTGCCTCTTGACAACTGAGGAGAACATGGCCGGGCCCGGTGGCTCAAGCCCGTAATCCCAGCACTTTGGGAGGCCGAGACGGGCGGATCACGAGGTCAGGAGATCGAGACCATCCTGGCTAACACGGTGAAACCCCGTCTCTACTAAAAATACAAAAACTAGCCGGGCGAGGTGGCGGGCGCCTGTCGTCCCAGCTACTCGGGAGGCTGAGGCAGGAGAATGGCGTGAACCTGGGAGGCGGAGCTTGCAGTGAGCTGAGATCCGGCCACTGCACTCCAGTCCGGGCGACAGAGCGAGACTCCACCTCAAAAACAAAACAAAACAAAACAAAAGACAACTGTGGAGAACAAAACGGGAGGCCAGCAGGGGTCGGGTGGGGATGGCCATGGGAAGGACAGAGTTCTGTGCCGGCCGGCCTCCCGCCTCAGGCCACACTCTCTCTGGGGGATTTGTCAACTCCACCGGTATCCCTCTGAACACCCACAGTCCCCATAACTGCAGCTCTACCGCTGGCCTTTCCCTGGAGCTCTCCTGGACCGCGTTCCCAATGTCCTGATTGAGCCCAGGAGTTCAAAGCTGCAGTGAGCTGTTATCACCCCACTGCACTCCAGCCTGAGTGACAAAGCCAGACCCCATCTGTAGAAAACAAAACAAAACAGACAAAATCAAACAAACAGCTTTATTTAAGTGCTTCTTACACTCCATAAAACTCACCTATTTTAAGCATTCTCTGTCATGAGTTTTAATAAATTTTTACAGTGCGCAACAAACACCACAATTCAAAAGTCCCCTCTGTCCATTTGTAGTTGATCAGCACATACGGATTGACTCCTACATTTATCCATAGGTCTTCTCCTGCCACTGTCCCCTGACTAGTGAGTGGCACTATCTGGAGTTGACCCTCGTGGCTGCACCCAGGTTTCCCTCACTGCATCTCCACCAGCCTTTTTTAAAAACAGCTGTATTGCTGGGCACAGTGGCTTGTACCTGTAATCTCTACTATTCAGGAGGCTGAGGCAGGGGAGTCACTTGAGCCTAAGAGTTTGAGACCAACCTGGACAACATAGTGAGACCCCTCATCTCTTACAAATGAAAAAGAAAAGAAAAAATTTGGCCAGGCGTGGTGTGCCTGTAGTCCCAGTTACCCAGGAGGCTGAGGTGAGAGGACTGATTGAACCCAGAAGTTCAGAGGTACAGTGAGCTATGATCACTTCACTACACTCCAGCCTGGGTGACAGAGTGAGACCCTGTCTACAGAAAACAAAATAAAACAGATAAAATCAAACAAGCAGCTTTATCAAAGTGCTGTTTACATGGCATAAAATTCAACTATTTTAAGCATTCTCTTTGATGAGTTTTAATAAATGTATACAATGTGCAGCCAACACCACAATTCAAAAGTCCCCTCTGTCCGTTTGTAGTTGGTCCCCACTCTTACCCCAGGCCCCAGGCAGCCCCTGATCTGCTTTGTCTCTGTAGTTTTACCTTTTCTAGAAATGTCATAAGTGGAGACATATAACATGTAGTCTTCACTTCTAGCTTCATTCACTCAGCATAATGATTTTTTTTTCCTGTTCTTTTTTTCTTTTTTCTTCTTTTTTTTTAAGACACAGGGCCTCACTCTGTCTCCCAGGCTGGAGTGCAGTGGCACCATCATGGTTCACTGCAGCCTCGACCTCCCAGGCTCAACAATCCTCTCACCTCAGCCTCCTGAGTAACTGGGACTACAGATGCATGCTACCATGCCCGGCTAATTTTTGTGGGTTTTGCAGAGGCATGGTTTCACCCTTTTGCCCAGGCTGGTCTTAAACTCCTGGGCTCATGCAGTCTTCGTGCCTCAGCCTCCCAAAGTATTGGGATTATAGGCGTGAGCCACTGCGCCCAGCAGCATAATGTTTTTGACGTTCATCTGTGTTGTTGCATGTATCAGTGCTTTATTCCTTTTTAGTGCTGAGTAATATTCCATTTTCTGGACATTCCACATTTTGCTTATCTGTTTGCTGGTCAATGGGCATTTGAATTATTTCCAGTTTGGGGCTATTATGAATTATGCTGCTATGAACATTCATGTACACGTCTTCATGGGGACATAGGTTTTCATTTCTCTTGTATAACCTCTCTTTTCCAGCCCACCAGACCTTGATTCCTGTTGAGGAGCTACACAGTTGTAGGGAAACTGACTCCACCCCTCCCACGAGGATAGAGCTCAGGCCCCAGGGTAAGCCAGTCAGGGCATAGAGCTCATGACCCAGGCTAGGTCAATCAGTGTGTTCCATCCTCCAGGCCTGATGATTGGTTCCTGGATGGGCAAGTGAGATAAGCCAGTCCAATCAGAGTGACTCTTAGGACTGGGGCTGGAACAGCAGCCCTTTTTCATGCCCCTGATAGTATGTTTGTTATATCTGGAACAGACACCCTGTGTGCATTAGCAAAGCCAGCTTTAGGATGTAATTAACACATGGAGGAGGACAGGGCTAAGAAGCTGGAACCCTGATTCACCACAGGTGTTCCTGAAGTACACCACAAATCCAGACAGTTACTTGGATCAATCAATTCACTTTATTGTTAAAGCCAGCTTGAGATGGTTTCATTGTTCTTTTTTTTTTTTTTTTGAGATGGAGTCTTGCTCTGTCACCCAGGCTGGAGTACAATGGTGCGATCTTGACTCACTGCAACCTCTGCCTCCTGGGTTCAAGTGATTCTCCTGCCTCAGCCTCCTGAGTAGCTGGGATTACAGGCTCCTGCCACTATGCCCAGCTAATTATTGTATTTTTAGTAGAGACGAGGTTTCACCATGTTAGCCAGGCTGGTGTCGAACTCCTGATCTCAGCTGATCCACTGCCTCGGCCTCCCAAAGTGCTGGGATTACAGGGGTGAGCCACCGCGCCTGGCCCATTGTTGTTCTTGTTTGTATCTCAGGGGTCAGCAAACTGTGGCCTACAGGCAGCCTGTTTTTGTTAAAAAAAAAAAAAAAAAGTTAGAACTTGCCACTTACTAATGTGTTGTCAATGGCTGCTTTGCAGTGCCATATGGCCTGTAAGCCTGAAATATATACCATCAGCCTTTTAAGAAAAAGTTTCAGGCCCCTATTATAACCAAAACCTTAGTATTCAATATATCCCCCAGTTATCAGGACAGAAATCTGGGGATTCATCCCTGAATCCTCCCTCTACCTCATTCCCCACATCAAACCAGCCCCAAATTGGATTGATTTTTTAGTCCTGAGTGTCTCCTGAATCTGTCTGTCTTTGGGCCCCAGTGCACTAGGTGAGCCATTGTCAGCTCTCGCCTGGGCCTCGCCACCCACCTCTAGACTACCCTACAAAGCTCTTGGGTGATCTTTCTCCCACACACATTTGATGAAGCTCCCATTGCTGCCAGGGTAAGGGCCAGACTCCCTGGACTGGCACTGCAGGACCCTCATGAGTGAGCCCCTGCATTTCTAGCCCTTCTTCTCCCCTCTCTCCTCTCCTCCTCCAGAGCACACAGACCAGCACCTGACTCGTGCAGAAGTTCCCAAAAATGGTGTGCTCTGTCCCTCTTCCTGCCTTTTGTACCAGCTGCTTCTTCTGCCTCCAATACCCTTCCCACTTTGCCCACCTAGTGGAAACCTGTGTATCCTCTAAGGCCAAACCAAAGCCTCGCCTTCTTTTTGCTGTTTCTATAATCACCTCAGCATGGGTCAGGGCTCCCATCAGCCCTTGGGGCTCAAGAAGTGTTGGTTTGCAATACAGTATTTCTGCCTTTTGCTCCAAAGCCACTGTGAGGAATCCAAAGAAGGTTTGAACAAGGGAGGGAGGAAGAGCATGGCTGTGGACTGCCTGAGCTCAGTGTGAGCAAGAGGACATGGAAGGACTGGAATTGCTTGAGTTTCCAAGGCCCAAAGACCCCAAGCAGGAGCATCTTTAGGAAGTGCATAGAAATGCTTCCCAAGATGAACGAAATGAACCAACGATGAGATGGGAGAATGGTTCCGAGAAAAGAAAAGTAGGGCAGGCGAGAGTGGGCCACTGTGGCAGGCCCTGAGAGCATGGAATACGAACAATGGGATTACAGGGAAATGTCATTAAGGTGAAGATTTTCCACAGCCTTTGGAAGTCAGCAAGTGGGACGGGAGGAGGCCAGATGGCTGGTGAGGGAGCCTCGGATCCCGTCAGAGCTGCCGGAAAGTTGAAGGATTTACAAGACTTGTCCTTTGGAGGGCTTAGGGAACATCTGATTTCTAGGTTCTCAACTGAAAACAAATTTGGACACCAGCTGGCTGGGTCCTGAGTGAAACTTCCCAAGAAGTGACTGTGGTGGATTCAGGGGAGCACTGGACAGGGTGTCCGAGCCAGCGCTGCTGTCACTGGCTGTATGGTTCTTGGCTGCCATGTCCCAGGGTTTAGGGCTGTGGCCTACACTCACTGCTAATTCTGGAAGTGAATCCAGGGCACAGAAAACCAGAAACCAGTCAAGGCCCGACCTCCCCCATGGGGCCACAGGGAGGCACACATGAGACAGTGAATATGAAAATGCAAACTGCAGTGCGGTGGCCCCACGTCACTGTCCCTCCTCTCACTCCTCCGGCTGAGTCTGTCCCCGTCCTCGTGGCTTCCCAGCTGATGCATGAACCTCACTCTTACGCTGCTCTGTTGTGGAACCTAATGTATGGCACGTCTCCTCTCCTGCCAGACCCTGAGTACAGGGACAAGCATGTCGGGCTCCTGTCCCCCGTATGTGTTGCAGTGCCTGGCCCAAAGCAGGAGTTCGGCAACTATTTCTTGAAGGGCTTGGAATTGTAAAGAAACAGTTAACTCGAGGGTGCCGGTCAGCTTCAGTTTATGAAAGCGGGGACCAGGTAGATCACGGTAGAAATCTTTCTGACAAATTGACAAAATGTTTTGTGAGTTTGTAAAAAATATGAGCATCCCAGAAATGCTCAAGAAGAAATAGAACTCAAGCAGTTCCAGTCCTTCCAGTCTGGGATTGAGAATGCTAAAAGCTACCTGGCCCTGAGCTGTCCGGTAGGGTAACCACGAGCCACATGTGGCTACTGAACTTCAAATTAAATTTAAAAATCAGTTTTGTATTTTTTTAAATTATTATTATTATTTTTTGAGACAGAGTCTCTGTCACCCAGGCTGAAGTGCAGTGGCGCAATCTCAGCTCACTGTAACCTCCATCTCCCAGATTCAAGCAATTCTTATGCCTCAGCCTCCCAAGTAGCTGGAATTTCAGTCACGTGCCACCACCATGCCTGGCTAATTTTTGTATAAAAATCAGTCTTTTAATTGCACTAGTCACATTTCCAATGTGCAGTAGCCACACGTGGCTCATGGCCACCCTATGGGAAAGCACAGATTAGAGCATTTCCGTCATGGCACAAATTCTATTGGACAGCATTCCTCCATGCCTTGAAAATCCATGCCCATGTGTTATTTTAAGCCCTGATCCTTCTGCAGGGGCTTCTGAGACTTAGGGGAGAGAACTGGGGCTCTGGAGTCTGACCCAGAATTCGAACCCCTGCTCAGCCATTTACTTGCTGTGTAGCCTGAGGCAAAGAAATCTTCCTTCTCCTCTCTGAGGCTCAGCGTCCTCATCTGTGGCCTACACAGAGCTGTGGGTTCTAGAAAAAAGCTAGGTAAAGGGCTTCCCAGTTGGTATTGCATGCAAGGACCTGCTGTGAGGCACATAGCGGTGTTCCTAGAGCTGTGAGAGACTGCATGGGCTGTTCCTATCAGAACATTCCCGGAGGGGACACCTCCCAGGCCCTTGCAGCTTGGAGCCACTGTCCAAGCTTCTCAAAATGAGGGCAAGGCATACTGGGAGTTCATCGAGCGCTGGGGGCTGATCTAGAGCAGTGGCCAGTGGGTGTGGCTGGCTTGAGGCAGTTGGTAGGTGAGGGCAAGGCTAGAACTGGTGAGGCTGGGAGGAAGGGCCAGCCCACTGAATCCTGGGCAGGGGCATGTGCCCTCTCTGCATAAAACTCCATTGTCTACTAGCTGATTAGGGGATCGTAATACGAATACCAGGAGTCATAGCAGCTTTGTACTCCTTGAGCATTTCCTGTGTACCAGACACTGTGCTAGGAGGTATACTATGTGTATGCATTAGCTCTGCCCTCACAGCAGCCCTTTGTAATAGGTATGTTGTTATTCCCATTTTGCAGACAGGAAACACTGAGGCCATTCGTCCAAGGTCACACAGCTATGAGGCTGTAGAGCTGGGATCTGACCCCAGGCTGTTTAGCTCCACGGAGTCAATTCTGGGATGAAGTCCAGCTCCTAACCTGGTCCTCTAGGCCCTGCAGAGCCTGCCTCAGTTGCCCTTTCCACCTTCATCTCTGTCACTCCCCACCTTCTTCTGGTCAAGTTCCTCAGACATCCCAGGTATCTCCCTCCGATGGTCTGTGCCCTTGTTCACACGCCTGGTCCCCTCCAGCCTGTGCAGACTCCTGTTCATCTGCCATGACCCCATTCTGGTGTGTGAGCATCTTGAGGCTGGGAATGGGTCTAAGTCGTTTTCATGTCATAAAGTCCTGCACATGGCTTGGGGAATCGGGGCCATGGCTAATTGTGGGTGGCGGTTTGGTGAGTGGGTGATGAGTAGCTGGAAGAGTGGGGGGAGTGGATGAAGGGTGAACCAAGGGGCGGGTGGACAAACTGGCGGAGGAGTGGGTGGGTGGCATGTGTTGCAGTGCCCTCAGCAGGACGGGGCCTGAGCAGAGCATGGGGGGCTGGGCATGGGGAGGGATGGGGGCAGGGAGGGGTCTAGGGTGATGCCAATTTTCTAGCTTGGGGACTTGAGTGGATCATGGTGTCATCAGGGTGGGATGGGTTTAGGGGAGAAGGGGATGAGGTCCATTTTGGACATGGGGGTGTGATGGGCCAGGGGTTTAGGAGGCCGCTGGGGAGATGAGCCTCAGGTTCAGAGGCGACGTCGGGCTACACAGAGAGACTCAGGAGGTCAGTATGGGTGGTGATTTGAGTCGTGGGGGCCAATGGCGTCACCACCTGGGGGCTGGGCATGGGGTGAGAAGGACTCAGGACAGAGGAACAGCCACATCTCAGAGCCCGCAGGGGAGGGGGAAGAATTATAGTCCCCCAGATAGAAAAGCCAGGAGTGTCAGAGCAACAGAAGAGGCTTGCGGAGAGGAGAAACAAGGTGCTGGGGGTGTAAGAAGCCCCCAGGGCATGAGGGAACTCCGTCAGTGCTATTTTTAAAAAATTATTTTTCCATTTCAGTTTAACTTTACAAATATTTATTGAGCTAAAAGGTTCTGTGTAAATCCGTTTTGTAAATTAAATTTTTGTACAACAAATACCATTTTAACTGGGCCTGGGGTGGCAAGGTTTGGGAGACCATTCATGATTTGAGGAGGCCTGAGTCGAATTCTTTTGAAAAGCTTTGTTTGGTTTGTTTTTTGAGTCAGCAAGGATTTTGGCTTTTCAGGCTTGCAGAGTGAGGCGTTCATTGGTTCCACATGCGTTTTGAAAAGATCCTTCTTGCTGCTGCAGAGAAGACGGGCCAGGGAGGCAGCCGGGCACCTAGGGAGGAAGCTCATGCAGTGTCCGAACGAGAGATGGTACTGGTCTGGATGGGGGCGACTCTGGGGGATCAAGGGGAGGGGGTTTGAGGGATGTGTAGGAGGTTTTTTAAAAAGATAGGACATGGCCTGGCATGGTGGCTCATGCCTGTAATGCCAACACTTTGGAAGGCTGAGGCAGGTGGAGCACTTGAGGTCAGGAGTTCGAGACCAGCCTGGACAACATGATGAAACCCCGTCTTTACCAAAAACACCAAAAAATGATTAGTGGGGCATGGTGGTGCATGTCTGTAGTCCCAGCTACTCGGGAGGCTAAGACAGGAGAAACACTTGAACCCAGGAGGCAGAGGTTGCAGTGAGCCAAGATCGCGCCACTGCACTCTAGCCTAGATGACACAGCGAGACTCTGTCTCAAAAAAAAAAAAAAAGGACATTTCCAGCCATGATGGCTCACACCTGTAATTCCAGCACTTTGGGAGACTAAGGCGGGCAGATCACTTGAGGTCAGGAGTTCAAGACCAGCCTGGCCAACATGATGAAACCCCATCTCTACAAAAAATACAGAAATTAGCTACTTGGGAGCCTGAGACACAATAAATTACTTGAACCTGGGGGGTAGAGGTTGTAGTGAGCCGAGATTGCACCCCTGCACTCCAGCCTGGGCGACAGAGTGAGACTCTGTCTCAAAAAAAAAAAAAAAAGAAAAAAAGATAGACATAGTCTTGGGCTTTACTTCTGGGTGTGTGAAAGAGGAGGAGGAAGAGGGATAGAAGCCTCCTGGCTTCTTGGTCACCTGAGGGTGACCAGGTTAGATGATACTGGGATGAGGGCATGGTCTCCAGGGAAGATCACAGACTGGGCCCTGGACACATTGAGTACACAGTGTCTGTCCACAAGATGGCCAGCAGAGCTGCTGTAGGAATTTGGAGCTCAGAGGTGTGAGCTGGACTGGAGAGAGAAATGTCACATCTGTGACAGAGAAGGAGGGAAAACCCAGAGCTCATGACAATTGGTCAAGAAATATCCCCAGTATTGAAAATATTTGTTGAATGAAGTATTCACGGAGCACCTCCACATGCCGGGTGGCAATGAAACAGACAGAACCCTCTAACCTTTGGGACTGACAACTTTAGTGAGAGGATCACGCAATGATCAGGATAAATTATGCAATTACATAGCCTGTTGTATAATGATATGGGCTGAGAAAAACAGGAAAGCAGGCAGGGACAGGCCTAGGGAATGTGCTGTGGAGGGCTGGGGAGTGTAGCAGACACACAGGTTACACTCGCTGAATTCATTTGAGCCCTACAACCACCATATGAAGAAAGCGCTATAACTACTCCCACATTAGAGATGAGCAGCTGAGTTGCAGAGAAGATATTTGCCCAAGGTCATGCAGCCACGTAACTGGCAGAGCCTGGATTTTTACCTGGAGTTCATACTTTTGAGTCCTCCTGCTGGGCTCAAACCCCCTCTCATTGGCAACGTCAGGTCTCAGCAAAGACTCTGAAGGAAGGGAGGGGGTAAGGTTCACAGACATCTGAACACAATCAATCAACATTGCAGGCAGAGCAAGAGCACGTGCAAAGGCCCTGAGTTAGGCACGTGCCTGGTATATTGGAGGACGAGCCCAAAGGCCAGCATAGCTAGGGCAAAAGGAGCAGATGGAGGAGGGAATCAGAGGTGGCACAGGGCTGCCTGTGGTGTCTGCAGGGCTGTTAGCTTTTACTCAAGGTGCAGTGAGGCCATGGGGAGTGTGGAGCTGAGGAGGGGCAAGTTCTGACTTAAGGCCTAACCCATTTCCTCTGGCTTCTGTGCTGGGGGCAAGGTCAGAAGCAGGACACCAGAGAGGGCATGAATAATCCAGGCACAAGGTGACGGTGGCCCAGTCCACAGCGGTGGCAGCAGGGTGGGTGAAGGGGGACCAGTGGCATTGCTGACCGCTTGCGTGTGAGAGGGGAGGGTGGGAGAGGCCTCAAGTTTGGCTTGGGCCTGAGTGGCTGGAAGGGCAGGATTCCATTGACTGAGATGGGGGCAGCTGTGGAAGGAGCCACTTCAAAAAGAACTTTCCATGTCCATTTCCCTCTGAATCCCTGGCTACCCGGAGGTAGGGATTAAGACTTGAGCAGTTCCATGATTTGCCCGGGTTTCTCAGCTGGAAGGTAATAGAGCCAGGGCCAGAAGCCATATTTGCATCCTAGGGTTTGGAATTTTATCTCATTTATTCAATCAACAAACATTTCTGGAGCACGTCCTGTGTGCCAGGCTGATGGAGGAGGCCGTGTCAGCCAATGATCATGGCAATGGTTACCTTACATCAGCATGAGCAGTGGTGAGGAGAAGCCGAGGGAGCTCTAGGAGCCAGTAACAGGCAGGAGGGAAGGGTGCTGCGGGGCCAGAGAGGGTTTCCTGGAGGAGGAGAACATGACATACAAGGACCACAAGGGACCGCAGGTTCCTAGAGAATGACTACCCATTGGGAAGTTGCAGAATCTTTTGTTTTGTTTTGTTTACGTGTTAATTGAGATATAGAAGCTGAGCGTGGTGGTACATGCCTGTAGTCCCAGCTATTCAGAAGGCCAAAGTGAGAGGATCGTTTGAGGCCAGGAGTTCAAGAGCAGCCTGGGCAACATAGTAACACCCCCATCTCTACAACAGTTAAAAAACTGGCCGGGCGCGGTGGCTCACACCTGTAATCCCAGCACTTTGGGAGGCTGAAGCGGGCGGATCATGAGGTCAGGAGATCGAGACCATCCTGGCTAACACAGTGAAACCCCATCTCTACTAAAAAATGTAAAAAATTAGCTGGACATGGTGGTGGGCGCCTGTAGTCCCAGCTACTTGGGAGGCTGAGGCAGGAAAGTGGCATGAACCCAGGAGGTGAAGCTTTCAGTGAGCCAAGATCACGCCACTGCACTCCAGCCTGGGGGACAGAGCGAGACTCCGTCTCAAAAAAAACAACTAACTTGATGTGGTGGCTCATGCCTGTAGTCCCAACTACTTCTGAGGCTGAGGCAGGAGGATCCCTTGAACCCAAGAATTTGAGGCCAGGCCTGGGCAACATAGCAAGACTGTATCTCTAAAGAAAAAAAAAGAATTGAGATATAATTCATGTACCATACAACTCACCCATTAAAGTGTATCGTTAATGGCTTTTAGTATATTTACAGGGTTGTGTATCTGTTACCACAATCTGTTTTTGAGCATTTTCGTTACCTCCAAAAAGAAACCCCACACTCCTTAGCTGTCACCTCCTCTCAGTCCCTGTCCCCACACCAGGAAGCCTGAGACAGCCCAGATCTACTTTCCATCTGTGCAGTGGCACCTGTTCTGGATATTTCACTGAAATGGAATCATGCCATGTGCTGTATTCTGTGTCTGGCCTCTTCTACTTAGCATCACGTTTCAAAGTTCATCCACATTGGAAGCTGCAGAATCTTTAACAGCATCACAGACGGCCCGGACCTAGGAGACTGTATAATGGTGCTTCCCGACCATTATAAAGAAGCGGGGCCAAGCACAGTGGCTCATGCCTGTAATCCCAGAACTTTGAAAGGCTGAGGCGGATGGATCACTTGAGGCCAGGAGTTTGAGACCAGCCTGGGCAATATAGTGACATTTCATCTCTGCAAAAAATACAAAAATTAGACAGGTGTGGTGGTGCATGCCTGTAGTCCCAGCTACTCAGGAGGCTGAGGCAGGAGGGTCGCTTGAGCCCAGAAGGTCAAGGCTACAGTGAGCTATGATTGCACCACTGCACTCTAGTCTGGGCAACAGAGTAACACTCTGTCTCAAAAAATAAAGAAGAAGAAGTGGGGGTCAAGGAGGAGACTTGCTGTTCTGTCAGCAAGGAAGAGGTGGGGAATTTGAGGAGGCCTCAGGCTCCTAGGCCAGGGCCTTGGCACACCCTACTGTGCTGTGCACAGGCCGCCCCCCTTGGTTGCCACCTCTTTTCCTTCAGCTTTGGGCTCTGGGTGACTTTGGCTAAAAGTGACAACTCGGTCAGGAACGCATCTTCTCAAACACCGGTCTTTCCCGCCCTGGAAATTTTCATACCTTATGGTGAATCTTGAAATATTTTATGCATCTTCGAGAATTTGTGTCTACTGACTCAGAATGTAGTGGAGTTTGTATTTTCTTTTCCTGCTCCTTAACACTTTTATTCCAGTGGCTATGCCTGTTTTTCTTGGTTTGGTGACGTTCTCCCTGGGGGAGGCTGCATCGTCCTGGAGTCAGGTGCCTGGGTTGGAGGCCCTGCCCTGCCTCTTCCTGGGTGTGGGGTTGTTGAAGCTCTCTGTGCCTTGGATGCTTCCTTTGGAAAACAGAGATGACATTGTAGGGCTGTGGCAGAAAGGAAATGAGGTAAAGCCTGTTACAGGTTTGGCACTGAGTAGATGCTGGAGGTTTGGTTCTTGATCAGATGCTCAGGAGAGATGGCAAGGCCTTTCAGGGCCCTGAGATAGCGAGGGGAGAAAGGTGAGCCTCCCCCACCAGCGACTTCCCCTTTCTCCTCATTCCTCCCATCCCAGGGCCTCCTAGACCTGGACCTCTCCTCCCAGGGCTCAGATGTGGAAAGCCTGAGTTCAAATGCCGTCCTACCACTTAGATTCTGTGTCCCCACGCCAGCTCGGCTTCCTCTGTGTCTGTTTCTTGACCTGTAAAATGGGAGGGGAGAGGGTGGAGGCTAGGGGGAGGGTGTTCCACTGAGGCCCCCAGGGCAGCCAAAAGGCTTCTGGGAGAGGGTGTAGAATAGAGGGGCCTTTTTCTTCTGCCTGGAGGACTGGTTCCTGCTGATTCGTGGGTTGCTTTTGGTTTTGGTTTTTTTGAGATGGAGTCTTACTCTGTTGCCCAGGCTGGAGTGCAGTGACACCATCTCGGCTCACTGCAACCTCCGCCTCCCAGGTTCAAGTGATTCTTCTGCCTCAGCCTCCTGAGTAGCTGGGATTACGGGCGTGTGCCACCACACCAGGCTAATTTTTGTATTTTTAGTAGAGATGGGGTTTTACCATGTTGGCCAGCCTGGTCTCAAACTCCTGACCTCAAGTGATCCACCCACCTCAGCCTTCCAAAGTGCTGGGATTACAGGCGTGAGCCACTGTGCCCAGCCTGGTTCCTGCTGATTTACAGATCCAGGCAGGAGCAGTGACACCTGTTCAGGGGAAGTGGGTGGAGAGGGACACCTGGCTTCCCTGTGCTCTCACACGAGATGTGCCATATGGAGGTGGTGATGCGATGCAGTGAAGGGCCTCTTAGAAGTGCCTTTGTTGGGCTTATTGGGCACATATTATGCACCAAATATTTCACCTGCACTGTCTTCTCAGTCCTCACAGTAGCCTTCAGAGGAGGCGCTCTTGTTCCCATTTGGCTGGTGGGGAAACTAAGGCTCAGAAAGGGGAAGCTGCCTCCCCAGTGTCACCCCACATGTGAGAGGCTGAGCTGGGATTTGAACTCAGGACCGCATGACTCCTGCCCCTTTCCCAGCTTCCCCCATCTGGGGAAAAGGAGGAAGAAGCAAGACAGGGAAGGATTTGAGCCTTTGGAACCCAGCTTCCTGGCTGCTGTGGGGATTCTGTGGGTGGTGGGAAAGGCATTGTAAATATGCATGACATGCAAATTTGCCTCTAAAAAAAACAATGTGGGTGCCCACATGAGCTGGGATGCCAGGGTGCTTTGGAAAATGTAGTGTTGTGCAAACACTTGGGTTTCTATGACCACTGTTCCATGTTGTCTCCTTCCCTCGTGTCCCCAGGGCCAGTCCAAGGGTCTCAGGTGGAGGGCTTACCTCCAGCACTTCCTAATCACCATTCCTCCCCATTCCTGCAGGCACCCGTGCCTCCCCTCTGCCAGGAACCTTGGGGCCCTGTGTGTGACCTGGACCTGGTGACCCCCGGGCGGTGGCAGAGCCCCTGTCCCAAGCTGCTTCCTGCTGGCACCTCTGATCGAGTACCTAGAGGGATGTGTGTGCCAGCCCTCGGTCCAGTGCCCGTGCCTGAGCTGATGCCTGCTGGGCCCCGACAGCTTGCCGTGTTTCCTGTGCTCATAGCTCCCTGGTTGGTAAGTAACTGCGTCCGCAGGCCTGGTCTCCTCACCAGCCCCCCATGCTTGGCACAGTTGGGAAATGCCCAGCCTCACTTCCACTGGCACCCACATGCTGGCAGAGGGACCTCAGTGAGAGTTTGTATATGTCTGGGCACCATTTATAGTTCAACTGGCCTGTCTTAGCCAGTCCTCCCGACAACCAGGAGGTGGGTGTGGTGATCACGCCCATTTTCCAGAGGAATCAGCCTCAGAGAGGGGAAACCACCTGCCTGGGGTGCATAGCAAGCCCAGCTCTGTCCACCTCAAAGGCCAGCTCTTGCCACACCCAAGCAGGTGGGAGCAGGTGGTGCACATAGGCTCAGGACAGAAAGGGAGCTGTGAGCTGTGCTGAAGGCCATGGAACCTCTGGGGCCCTCAGGGTGGTTTGAGGGGAGGCCATCAGAATTCTTGAATCTTGGGGGGCCCTGCATTCTTGCCCCGCTGGTCTGTTCTCCCCATGCTCCTCCAGCTCCCACCTTGCCATCGGGATGAGGTGCTGGGCCTGCCTGGTCTCTGACCATCTGTTTGGGGGTGCAACCACAGTGCCACCGCTTCACCATGCTGCTTGCATCTTTTCTTCACCTTCCACCTCCCAAGGCTCTGCTGGCATAACAGTCTAGTTCACAGATGTAGAAACAGAGGCTCAACCAGGTCAAGGGGCTTACGCGCAGGCTCACCCAGCCACCACGAAGCACTGCATGAGGCCACTGGGGTAAAAATCTGCCTCTTTCTCTGGCCTTAGCTCTACAAGGACAAAGAACAACCACTTCATTCCCCTCTGGCCAGCTAGCAGCTGGCTCCATGCCAGGCGTACAGTGGTACCCAGTAAATAGCTGTGGAAGGAAGGGAAGAGGGAGAGAAGGAGGGAAGCCTCTCTCACCTCCCTCCACACAGACACCAGCAGGGCCCAAGAGCCTCCTGCCTTTTGGCCGGTGCCGGTCCCTGCTGCCCCAGATGACTTGCAGTGAGCCCACGCCCTCAGCAGGGTGGCCAGCCCCTCGATTCTCTCATCTGCTAGAGCCTGCCCAACTTCCCTGATGGGATGGTTATGAGAAGGGAAAAGATTCGTAAATATGTATGATATGCAAATATAATGGGATCTTTTTGTTTTATTTTTGTTAACCCATGAAGTTCCCTGTAGATAATGTATGTAGAAGTGCTTCTGTGAGAACAAGGAGCTGCCCACTGGGGTGGCGCCAGCCTTATTATGACTAACCATGAAAAGGGCCCCATTAATTAGCCGCCCCCCAACCCGTCTCCCCCGACCCAGCTCCTAGTCTGTTGTTGCGGCTACAAATAGCCATTGCTTTTGGCTGAGAAGCTGGTGCAGGAAAGGTGATAAGGACAGCTTGGTCTGAGAGCTGTGTCTGTGGGATATAATCATTTGCAAACACTCCTTATTGTGCTCAAGGAATGCAAGGGCCTTGCCAGGGACTAAATGTGTAATGAGGGCCGGCTGAATAACAGCAAGCATTTCTTGAGCAATTACTATGTGTTTGGCATCGCACTAAATGCTTTGCGTTTTTCATTATTTCAGTTGAACTCCCCCCTAACCCTGTGGATGGGGAGACTGAGGCAGGGACTTGGGGGTGAGGGCTCATCTGTTATCAGCCCAGTATTTCCTGAAAATTACTGCCATCCAGTGCCCATCTCCACCCCCCGGGCCAGGCTCTGAGAACGCAGCTGAGCAGACAGCCCCTGGCGTGTGTGGCCCAGTGACGGAGAACGGGATTCCTTGGCACGAGCTGGGTGAGCAGCCGTCAGCATCGTGTGGAAAGATGGAGGCCCGGGCGGCAGCGAGGGAGGTGTTACTGCTGCTATTTTGCTAACAAGCTGGTTATTTAAAGAACAGCTGAAGCCGGAGCTGGAAAATGGGATGAGGTGTCCCCAGGGCAGAGGCAGCCAGGAGTGCTGGGTCCTGAGACTGAGGGACCTGGTTGGATCACAGCAGAGTGGCCACACAGTCATTTATTTATTTTTTCATCCACTTATTAATATAGTAATGGTTGCTGGGCACAGTGGCTCAGGCCTGTAATCCCAGCACTTTGGGAGGCCGAGGTGGGTGGATTACCTGAGGTCAGGAATTCGAGACCACCCTGGCCAACATGGTGAAACCCCATCTCCACTAAAAATACAAAAATTAGCCAGGTGTGGTGGCAGGCTCCTGTAATCCCAGCTACTTGGGAGGCTGAGGCAGGAGAATTGCTTGAGCCCAGGAGACGGAGGTTGCAATAGCCGAGATCGTGCCACTGCACTCCAGCCTGGCCAACAGAGCCAGACTCTGTCTCAAATAATAATTATAGTAGTAATAATAATAATAATGGCACCATAAAGGCTGGACAAGGATTGCCTTAGCAGAGAAAAGAAGGCAAAAGATTGGGAAGGGAACCTCAGGGGGTTTCTGAGGGGCCAGCAGTGACCTGGGTGGTGGTTACATGACTATTTCCTTCTGATATTTTATTGCAGTAAACATTTTTGTTTTGTGCACTTTACTGTCTATATTACATATCACCGTAAACAGGATAAAAAAATTGTAACAATAATAGCTAACGTTTATTGAGCACTTGCTAACAGGCTGTTTGCTAAGCATTGTTTATCTTCTTGAATCCTCCTGGATTCTTTTATTCTGCCCATTTTACAGAGGAGGAAAGTGAGGCTTGGAGAGGTAAAGCTACTTGTCATGCTGCCAAAGAGTGGAGGAGGTCTGATGAGAAACCAGACACACTGATTTGCCTCATGTGCAAGGATCAGGGTCCAGGAAGTTCCCTGCAAAGGGTCGGGGATTCCTCCATTTGTTCCTCAGACATGTCTGTGCTTCTTGTATTTTTAAGGCTTGGGAGGCCAGGCAGGTGTGTGCAGTCATAGGCAGCAGGTGAGGGGCCTGGGAGTCTCCAAGGGGACAGAGCAGAGCATTTAGCTGTTTAACAAGTGTCAAAGAGCTGGGCGCAATGGCTCATACCTGTAATCCCAGCACTTTGGGAGGCTGAGGCAGGAAGACTGCTTGAGCCCAGGAGTTCAAGATCAACCTGGGCAGTATAGTGAAACCTCATCTCTTTAAAAAAAAAAAAAAAAATTAAATAGCTGAGTGTGGTGGCACGTACCTGCAGTCCCAGCTACTTGGGAGGCTGAAGTGGGAAGATCACTCAAGCCCAGGAGGCAGAGGTTATGGTGAGCCGAGATTGCACCACTGCACTCTAGCCTGGGTGACAGAGTGAGACCCTGTCTCAAAAAAAAATAAAAAATAAAAAATGTATTAAAGGATAGGAGTGGGACATTCCTAGGGACAGGCCCAGGGAGAAGGCCAAGGCATACTCAAGTCTCATCCAAAGTAATAAAAGAGTGAGGTGGGAGAATGGCTTGAGGCCAAGAGTTCAAGACCAGCCTGGGCAACATAGCAAGACCCCCCCTTCTCCAAAAAAATTTTTTAAAAATTAGCCAGGCATAGTGATATGTGCCGGTAGTCCCAGCTACTCAGGAGGCTGAGGTGGGAGGATCACTTGAGCCCAAAAGTTTGAGGCTGCAATGAGGTATAATCATGCCACTGTACCTTAGCCTGGGCAACAGAGCAAGACCTTGTCTCTAAATAAATAAATAAACAAATAACATTAAAAAATTGTAAAGGTAAAAAATGCCATCCAGGTAAGACAGGGTCAGACCCACCTGTGAACTCACTGGATGGGGGGCGCCAAACTGCAATTTTCTGAGGACCTATTATGTGCTAAACACATTTGTTACCTTCTTTAATCTTCAGAACAACCTTGTGAGATTAGCAGTATTGGCCCCATTTTACAGATGAGGGGACTGAGGCCTAAGTCCCCACAGACAGTGGGTAGTGGAGTTGCTCTGCCAGGTTCCATTGCCTTGTATCCTGTGCGTGCAGAAAGCCTTGCTTGGTGCCGGGGTCTCTGGTGGGGCAGGCATCTGGGCATAGATGCTCCAAGCAGCACATGGCTGGAAGTGAGTTCCAAGGCTGCTCTGTGGGGCCCTGAACCGACTCTGGGGCCATGTCATGGAGCGGGGCAGTCTGCTGTCCTGACAGGGCATCTCTTCATTCATGCGTTCCAAGGACATCTCTTGAGTCTAGTCCCTGCTAGTTCACACCCTTCCTGGAGCACACAGGCTTGGGGAGGAGCGGATATTATACAGTCACCCAAAGACATAAATGGAATGAGGAGGGACTCCATTGGTGCAGTGAGGGAAATTAACATGGTGACATCATAAAGATGAACCGGTAGGAGGCCTGTGTGACATGGCACTGTCCAAGATGGCCCTCTCTAAGGAGATGGCACTTGAGCTGAGACCCGAAAGGATGACGTGGATCCAGCCATGCTGGACAGTGCTCATGTAACATCGTTGCTGTTAGTAGGACAACTGGGGACAACCCGTTTGTCCATCACCACAGGGCCAGTTAAAGCCATTTGACTGCAGCCACACAGTGGCGCCTGCTGCAGCTGTTAGAAACGGGGCCACGGAGCTAAATTTATTGTTGCATAAAGAACTTCATAGTGTGTCGTGGAGTTTTTTTTTTAAAGAGGTTATAAAACAGCATGGGTAGCATTATATCATTTCTGTAAGAATTATATGTGTTTCTGAAAACTGCACAGCGCTCTTCCTGGGAAGTGGGGGCATGGATGATCTTTGCTTCTTCTTTCTACTTTTCTGGATTTGGAGTCTTTCCTGAGTTTGAGGACTTATAGGGAGGAACAGAGGATTTTAGGGTTCCCACCATCTTGTCTAGGGTACTTCTTCTCTCCTGCTACCCACCTCAATGGGATAAGGCACGGGCTGAGGAATCAGCAGATCTGGGTCATCCCTTTGACTGCGTGACCTTGGACAAGTAACTCACCCTCTCCGAGGCTGAGTTTCCTCTTCTGCAAAACAGAGATAAGAATAGCATCAGAGGGTGGGTGTGGGCTCAAGTGAGTAGAAACATGTGGAGGGCTAGGGCAGTACCAGGGTCCCATCCCTGACGGTGCTGCTGCTATGACTGTGACTGCGAAAGGTGGCACCTACCGTGTGTCACCATGTCCTGCCAGGGCTCCCCAGGCTTACCTCTCCCTCCGTCACTGGCAGTCAGACCCAGTTGGGAGACAAGGCCCACTCTGGGCCTTGTCACACTGTCAGCTTGGCTGGGCACAAGGCCAGCTGGACCTCAGGTCAGCACCACCCCACACCCCGCCTCCCTCCTCACCACCTCCCTCCCCTATTCACCTCCCTCCCCATCACGTCCCTCACATCTGCCAGTGAGCATCCTTGCCAAATACGCTGTGATGGGGACACCCTGGCCCAGGATTTGCTTTTTTTTTCCCACAACTAGTATACCTGCCCAGGAAAACAGATACTACTTTACACCCATTAAGAGAATCTTAAATCTCAGGCAGAACAATGTACACTCGTGAAGTCAAACTTTCGGAATCATGGCATCTTAGTCATAAATAATCTGGCAACTGCAAACATATGCATTTTGCAAGTAAGTTCGCTGCACCTCTCTTGATTGCAGTGATAAATTAGAAACGACCCAATTCTCTGTTTGTGAGAGTTGGTTAAATAACTTACATCTGGCTAGACAATGCCATTCTCCACGGCTATAGAAACAGTGCTGTAAATTTCTGTTTGTTGACATGGAAACTTGTCCATGGTGCATTTTTGGGGAAAAACAGGAGGTTAAAAATTGGTGTATGTTGTGTGGCATCTGGATTTGGAATATTTCCTGAATGTCAGGATTTGCAGGGAGGAACAGGATATCTACTTAAGTATCTACTGATTTTTTTTTCACTTTTATTATGAAAAAATATATATAAACATGTGTGCTCCTGCCTTGGGAGATGCTCAGAAGACTAGTCATTAAACTGCTGATAGTGGCTTTCTCTGGATGGTGAGATATAGGTGAGCTCTATTTTTATTTTTGTTTGTACCATTCAGAGTTTTTTCAAGTAAGGTAACAGAAAACCCACCCCAAACTAGTTTAAACAAAAATGGATTTGATTGACTTGTAACTGTAAAGTCCAGAGGTCTGATGGCTTTAGGCTCAGCTGGATCCAGGGGCTCAGGGCTGCCAGGACTTGATGTCTCTGTTTCTCAACTCGGCTCTCTCTGGGTTGTTCCCATGTTCTCATTAAGCTCTCATGTACAGGTAATAAGATGCCTGTCCAAAGAAATAAGCAAAAATTCTTCCCTGATTGCTCAAACACAAGTCCCAAATTTGTTTTTGTGACCAAACACAAATTTGGCTTTGATGGGTCAAATTTGTGGGATGTGCCCACCCCTCAATCAACTGCTGTTGCTAAGGGGAATTTGGTGCTCTGATTGGCAGCCTGGGCCTATGTACCACCCCCCACTAGCTGGGGGTGGAGTCAACACCACTGGAACCTCAAGAGTGGAGAATGGGGAAAAGTGGCTCCCCCAGAAGTAGATGTAGGCTATGACCTAAAGTAGACCAAATGGTGGCCAAATGCAGCAGCTCCCACTTCCCATAATTATCTGAATTCCCCAAGATGCATGATTTTCATAATCAGAAAAAAAACAATGCAACTATTGAAAGGAGTCCTGGCCAGGTGCAGTGGCTCACGCCTGTAATCCCAGCACTTTGGAAGGCCAAGGCGGGGGAGATCACCTGAGGTCAGGCAGGAGTTCAAGACCAGCCTAGCCAACAAGGAGAAACCCTGTCTCTACTAAAAATAAAAAATTAGCCCAGTGTGGTGGCCAGCGCCTGTAATCTCAGCCACTTGGGTAGCTAAGGTGGAAGAATCACTTGAACGTGGGAGGCAGAGTTTGCAGTGAACCGAGATCATGCCACTGCACTCCAGCCTGGGTGACAGTGAGCTCCGGCTCAAAAAAAAAAAAAAAAAAAAAAAGAAAGAAAGAAAGAAAGAAGAAGAAAAAGAAAGGAGTCTCGAACCCAGATCTTACGGTCGGAAGCTCCCTGAGGCAGGCTTAGACTTTCTTGGAGTCAGAACACTGGAATCTCTGAAGTACCAATTTCACTCAGGAGATATCAACCCTCTCTGTCCCACAAGGGAGCTGTCCTGGCCCTCCAAATGATTGCAGTCTTTGGGAGAGAGGGGAACACATGGACAATTTGTCTGGAATGTGAGAGGTGCTAAGGTGGATGTGCATACAGGGGCTGCGGGCATGAAAAGCCTGGGAGCAAGGAAGAGGCTTTCTGGAGGAGGTGATACCTAAACTGAGTAGCCAACCAGAATGCTGGAAGAATGCTGTAGGCAGAAAAAACAATGTGTCAAAGTCCCAGACCATGTGGTGGGGGTGCAACTATAGGATGAGAGGAGGCAGGCCCAGACCACAGGGGCCTTGAATGCCAGGGTAAGAACTTGGACTTGATCCTGAAGGCAGTGGGGAGCCTTTGGGGGATATTGTGGGATGAGGGAAGTGTCAGTGAGCTCACTCTGCCTTGTGCTGGGAGCATAGCCTGGAGGAGTTAGATCAAGGCCCTACATGGGGAACGAGAAAAAGGACCCAATGCCCCTCAAGGGAGCCTAAGATATCTACTGGTCTAAATTCCTTCCCACCCTGAGTCAGAATTCCTGTCCTGAGATGCCCAGCCACTGCTTGCATAACTCCAGAGATGGGGAGCTCACTCTCCATTTTCTGCACTGCTAGTTAGAAAGCTTCTTCACAGGACCAAGTCCACAAGCCTGGCCCTGCCCGAGACACTGAGGGTTGTCCCCCAAATGACCTGCTGGGAGGGCAGGCAGAAGCCTGCATTTCCAGGTCAGGTGGGTCCAAGATGAGGAAGCCCTGGATGTCTGCAAACCCCGCTGGGAGTTTGAATGCAGGGCAGAGAGAGTCCCATTGCCTTGACAGTAGAGGAAGTGTTTAGGCCTTTAGACACACATCTGCTGCTCCAGCCAATTTTCCAAATGCCCCTTGCGTTTTACCCCCTTTACCCAGAAGGAAACTGAGGCTCAGAGAGGCCAAGCCGCCTACATGACAACGCAGAGCAAATTGGAGGCAGGGCTGGGACATGGACCCAGCCTCTCCCCTACCTTCCCCTCTGTGGCCCTGCTCCTTGTCTCCTGCCACCCTACAGGTGGGATCTGGTCACTTCATCTACTTGGGTTTGGGCAGCTTTTTTCTGGAAACTCCAGTCATTCCCAGATCATCCCCTGATTCTCTTCTAAATCCTCGAATGCTTTGTGACTGTTTTGACAGCAGCGTTTTTTGTTTCTGATATAGCAAAGTTATGACTTGCACGAGCTGCGTTTTGTGGGTCATCTCTAATACTTTATCATGCCCCATGGTCTTCATTTAGTCATTTGTCCCCACACTCACATTTATCAGTGTCTACCACGTGCCAGGTGCTGCACTAGACGTGGAGCTACAAGGACAAATGAGAGCTGCCCCTTCCCAGGGGAAATTCTCAGTTCAGCCCAGGAGAGTAGCGTCTCCGTCAGCGATGACAGGTGAGGCATGAGAGATGAGAGGTAGGTGCTGATCACTCAGGGATCTCCGGGGCCAAGGCAGTTGATTCTGTTCCTCTAAGCAGTGTTGAAGGATGAATAGGGATTCTGCAGGGAGAAGCAACTGGGAGGGGCTCTCTGAAGATCTCACCTGCCTGCTGTTGAGCTGTTAGGCAGGAGGGTGTAAGAGATGGTGGGGAGACACGGGGCTAGAGAGGTCGGCCAAGGCTGGAGCTTACAAGGCCTCAACTGTTGGGCTGGGGAGTTTGAACTTGACCCTTAAGGTAAAAGGGAGCCAAAGTTAGGTCTGGGTGTTGGAAAGATCCTAGCTTTGCCCAGGAGCTCAAGGCTGCAGTGAGCTATGATCCCACCATTGTACATTGTACTCCACCCTGGGCAACAGAGCAACTCTCTCTCTCTCTCTCTCTGTCTCTCTCTCCAGTGTCTCTCGATCTGTTGCCCAGGCTGGAGTTCAGTGTCAAGATCAGGGCTCACTGCAGCCTCTAACTCCTGGGCTCAAGTGATCCTCTTGCCTTGGCCTCCTGAAGTGCTGGGATTACAGACTTGACTGTGCCCAGCAGAGACCCTATCTCTTTAAAAAAATATTTTTAAGGCCAGGCATGGTGGCTCATGCCTGTAATCCCAGCACTTTGGGAGGCCAATGCGGGTGGATCACCTGAGGTCAGTAGTTCAGTGGCCAACATGGCAAAACCCCATCTCTACTGAAAAATACAAAAATTAGCTGGGTGCAGTGGCAGGCGCCTGTAATCCCAGCTACTCAGGAGACTAAGGCAGGAGAATCACTTGAACCTGGGAGGCGGAGGTTGCAATGAGCCAAGATCGTGCCATTGCACTCCAGCCTGGGAGACAAAGCAAGACTCCGTCTCAAAATATACATATAATTTTAAAAAAAAATAAACCAAGATCCTGGGCTGGTCTTGGGGGTGACAGCAGGTAGGACAGGACCATGCGAATGGCACAGAAGGGCGTTTAGCAGGGAGATTCAACAAAATTTGGAGACTGAGTGTTGCTCAAGGGGAGAGAGTTAGGAGGGTGATGTGGGCTTGGGGGCCCTGTGGACCAGTGTTGAGGTGAATCCTGGCAAAGCCTGGGTCAGTGTCCCCAGGTGGAGCCCGCAGGGACCTCTTCAGCTTCGTGAGACTTAGAGCAGCAGCCTGGTGAGGCCTCCACGGTCCTGCGTCTCTTCCCCTTGTAGAGCCTCAGTTTTCTCCTATGTAAAGCGGAGGTGATGCTAGTGCTGCCTCAAGTGTTATGGGGAAGGTCGGAGGAGAGCATGTCAAGGGCAGGTTCTCCACGGTGCCTGGCACATAGGAAGTGCTTGGTGACTGGAGGCTGTTCTGGTTACCACGGTCCAGGGGCAGAGATGGGTGAGAGAGCTGGCACTGGAGCTCCAGATCCCCGCCTGGGTAGCTATGTGAGGACCTGGAGTGTTGCCTGGAGAAGAGAGGGGCCTGGCTTCCTGCCTTTCCATCTCTGTTGGAGGAGGCAGGGTCTGGGTCTGGCACTCACAGGAAAAGCTCCAGGGAAGGAGATCCCAGCTTAGGCTAGGAAAACCTTTTGGATACAAAGAATTCTCTGCAGATGGGCTAGCTTGGGTGGTAAGTAGCGATCTCCTCATCACTGAGAGTGTTCAAGCAGCAGCTGCACCATAGCTTGGCAGAGTCTGTAGAGGATTTGTGATTCAGCTGAGGATCTGGAAGGTCCTTTCCAGCCCAGAGAGAGTGTGATTTCAGGTCCTTCCTTCTCTGAACCTTGGTTTCCTCATCTGTAATACAAGGATAGCAGCAGCCCCCATCTTAGAGTTGATTGCAAAGTTTAAGTGAAATCATCCAAATAAAGTGCTTAACCCAGATTTGGCACATTGCAAGCGCTCAGCGAATGGTGGCTATTATTACTGTGGTCGTTGCGCTAGATTCCTGCGAGTGTCACTCCCATCTGAGAGCCTCAGGCACCTCTGCTCATCAGGGTGCTCCTGCCTGCCTGCCCTTCGGGACCCACTTTCCGCCCTTCTCATTGCCACAGTCTCTGTCTCCAGCTCCCCCTTCAACCTCCCTGGGAGGTGGTAGGATTTCCAGACCCTTCTGGGCCCCTTTTAGCTCCCACTTGAGCAAGAGTTGGCAGGTTGGGGCGGCGGATGCCATCCGCCTCCCATATGCTTCCTGCTATTTAGAGGAAAACTCTCCCCGCGTTCCTCCAACCACACGGGCTGACATTTCCAGACAGACGCTGGAATCAGCTCTTCGGGGGATTGGCAGATAAATTTGGCCCAGGCTTTTGGGAAAATCTTCAGCCTTACTGGGGAAGCAGAGCCCAGGCTCAACGACTTCCGTCCACCCTGCTACTCCTCGGGCCTGGTCCTCTGGGGGGCTGGAGCACTGTTCTACAGCTTTGCTGATTAGGGTAAGTCTTACCAGCCCAGCCGTCCCCCAGGAGAGCCCCGCTCTGCCGGGAAGTTGCTGCTTCCAGCCTTTCACTCAGAGGCAGCAGGAGTTGCAAGGAGAAGCTCCTCCCCCCATGCCAAGATACCTGGGTGTTACCCTACTCAACCTGGCAGAGGAGCAGATTTGGGACGATAGATAGCCAAACTCCGGACCACTTCCTTCCTCTGTGATTTCAGGCGACTCCACCTCTCTGAGCCTCTTTTTCTTCATCTGTAAAATGGGGATACTAGTAGGATCTGTCTGATTAAAAGCCTTAGGATGGATGGTGCCTGGCACATGCTAAATGCACGACAAATACTAGCCACTACTATTATCATCATCCTTGTTACCATTATTATTTGGGCTAGAACAGCACCTAGCACTTAATATGGGCTCAGTAAATGTTAATGTTTTTCCCCTTCTCCTTTCCTTCAGCTGTGGCTACTCAAGGAACACCAGGGCATTTCAGACTTAGCTCAGATTGGTATAACCAGTGGCAGAAATGCAAGAATAAGGACAGGAAGAGGCTGCCACATCCAGGGTAGAATGTATACACCAGTCCCCTCATACACACACACACACACACACATGCACACACATGCACACATGCATGCCCGCACGCACCTGGGTCCCTAAATCTCATTCATCCCATCCAAGTCTGGAGTTCCCCTCTGCTTGGTTTTGATGGGCGAAAGGGACGAGGAAGGCCCAGCAAGGCCTGGGCTCTCTACAGGCCTGGCTGGAGGCAGAATCCAGGAGACGCTGGGGTGTCAGCCACAGTAGGAGGGTTCCGGGAAGCTGGAGTAGTTCTATTTGGCTGGAGTAGAAAGTGGGTGGTGGGAAGGCGTGGGAAGCAAGTTTGAGCTTCATTCAGCACCTCCTGAGTGAGCCCAAGTACTGGGCCTCGCGCCAGGGACTGGGGAAATGGTTGGAAAAGATGGGCACACTTCCTGCCCTCAACAAGCTCTGGTTCTGGGACGGGGAGGCAATGGCAAATGTGCCAGCTGTAAGCTAGCGACACTCTGGGTGACACTCAAATAGCCCCAGGTGCCGAGAGAGGGGACCACAGGACTGTGGTAGTGGGTACTTGCTGGAGACAGGGTGGTCAGAGAGGGCCTCTTTGTCCTCTCAAGCACACACTGGAGCTGGCCCTGCCAATGCTGGGTGGGTCAATCGGCAGGAAGCAGAGGGGGCAGCGAGAACAAAGGTTGGGAAGGTGGCTGGAGCCAGACCCTGGAGGCGTCAAGGGCCAGGCCCATGAGAGATGCTCTTGAGAAAGATTATTCTGGTGGTGGGTGCAGGACCCTGTCAGGGGGAAGAGATGGAACCAGGAGACCTGTCTGCAGATATGGCTTGAGCATCTGCCGTGCATGCTTTTGGGGCAGTTGGGGAGGTATTCTGGACCAGGGAGAAGTGGATGAGCAGAGAGCATCTCACAGGGTCAGGCTCGGAGCCGAATCCTGGGACTCAAGGCACATATGTTTTGAAAGGAGGATCTGGACCTGCCGTGTAGCTGGGGTGGGGTCAGGTAAGAGAGAAGATATCAGGGAAACTTAGACTCAGACCTCAGGGTAGTCAGGAAGAGTATTAGAGGAGAACCCAGTGCTGGTTGTGGGGAGGGGCTTCCAGGCAGCCCGGGCTGCTTTTGGGAATGACAGCACACAGGTACAGTGAGCACAGGCCTCGGCATTCGACCCAGCGGCCAATTCCAGGTCTGCTTCCTTGCTCTGTGACTCTGGGAAAATCACTTGACCTCCCTAAGCCTTGCCTGTTATAATAATACCGAATCAGTTGAAATTGCATTTGGCTGCATGTAACAAAACAAGTAACATTTGTGTAAATACCCAGAAGGTTATTCTTCTCATGTAACAGGAATCTCAGGGCCATAGTTCACACTTGTAATCCCAGCACTTTGGGAGGCCACAGTGGGAGAATCACTTGAGGCCAGGAATTTGAGACCAGCCTAGGCAACATAGTAAGACTCTGTCTCCATTGAAAATTTTAACAACTAGCCAAGCATGGTGGCAGGCACCTGTAGTTTCACCTGCTCAGGGGCTGTGGTGAGAGAATCATGTGAACCCAGGAGTTCAAGGATACAACAAGCTGTGATCATGCCACTGCATTCCAACCTGGGCAACATAGCAAGACCTCATCTCTACAAAAAATAAAAATTAGACTAGCCTGGGCAACATGGCAAAACCCTACCTCTACAAAAAATACAAATAAATAAATAAATAAATAGGGGTGGTGGTGTGTGCCTGTAGTCCCAGCTACTTGGGGGGCTGAAATGGAAGGATCACTTGAGCCCAGGAGGTCCAGGCTGCGGTGAGCTGAGATTGCACCACTGTATTCCAGCCTAGGTGACAAAGTGAGACCCTGTCTCAAAAAAAGTAAAAATAATTTTTAAAATAATAATTAGCCAGGCATGGTGGTGCATTCCTGTAGTCCAAGCTACTTGGGAGGCTGAGGCAGAAGGATCACTTGAGCCCAAGAATTCGAGATTACAGTAAGTTATGATCATGCCACTACACTCCAGCCTGGATTGAGAGAGCAAGACCCTGTCTGTATTAAAGGAGAGAGAGAGAATCTCAGAGGCAGGCAGGCAAGCCAGGGCCAGTGCAGTGATTCAAGTGAAACATCCAGGGCCCAGGCCTCTGACATCCTTAATGTGCATCTTTCATTCTCATGGCTACAAAATGGCTGCTCCTCTGCTATGGGCTGCCTCTGAATTCCAGGCAGGAAAAGGAGAGTAAGGCCTGCATGCTTCGTGAGTTTCCTTTTCTTACCAGGAAAACAAAGATTTCCCGGGAGCCCCACTTAGTGGATTTTTGCATCCATCTCTTTTGCCAGATTTGATCACAGGGACACCCTAGCTGCAAGGGAAGCTGATGAAGTGAATATTTCTAACTGGGCCCTTCAGTTAGGAAAAAGGGAAGAATAGCTAGCAGGATAGCTAGCATGATCCACCTTAAAGTACCCACCTCACAGGGAAAGATTGTGAGATATTTAATGTATGTAAAATAATCAGCAACCTTTCAATAAATGGTGGCTGCCTTTATTCTACTACTCTACCTACATGTATTCATTCATTCATTCATTCATTCATGCAGCAAGCAAGCATGCAAGCATATATTGTGTTCTGGGCACTGAGCACAGTACTGGGCATGACAGTGACAGTCCCTGCCCCTTTGGCACTCACAACAGATAGGGAAGATGGGCAAGGAAACAAATTCACTCACTTCAATCAGTGTCAAAACAGAGGATTTATTTTTGTCTGTGTTTTCTTACCACTGTGGTTTCTCCACCTAAAGCAATGGCTGGGACACACTAGGCACAAAATAAATAGTTATTGAATGAATGAGATAGTTCAAGAAACACCCACTAGGGGCCTAGTATGTACAAGACTCTGGATTGGTTAGAGAAAGTGGGTGACACATCATCCCTTGGTTCAGAAGAAGCAGGGAAAGAAAGTCACTTTATGGTGGACATTGAGATGGGTGCTGGGAACCTAGCAGTGAACAAGAATGTTGTGACTCCTGCCTTCATTGAGCCCCCAGTCTGGGGGCAGAGGCACTGGAGGAGTCTAGAGTCCTGAAAACATTCTGTTCAGGTGTCCTGGGGTAAGTCCCTTCCCTCCCTGGGCTTCCAGATGGGTCCTGGTGGGGCTATCACTGATGTTGGTGATGATGGTGGGTGTTTCATAAGCTCTGCCCCCCTGTATGTGTAGGAGGCTGATGCAGAACTGGGATGGGGACTTCTCCTTGCCATGTTAGGAAAAAAGACACCTGTGGCAGGGATGGGAGTGGGCTGCATCTGAGCCCCTTGGAATCTCGTGGGGTCCCAGGAGAGCAAAGAATCTGGGCCTTGCTTCCATCCTTGCCCACCCCAGTATCTGAGTCTGGCAGCTTGTTGACAGCTGGCCAGCTGGGCATGGAGCATCCAGCACTGGATGTTGGCAAGCAGTGAATGGGCTGTGCTGGGTACCTTGAGGTGAGAAGTGAGGATGATTGTAATTATGGGAGATCTGGAGGTGGAGAAGCAGCCCGGAATTTGAGGGCAGAGATCTGGTTTTGTCACTTGTTTGTCTGTGTGACCTTTGAGAGATTTCTTGGCCCATAGAAACATTGGTTTTCTTTTTCTTTTTCTGAGATAGAGTCTTGCTCTCTCTCCCAGACTGGAATGCAGTGAGGCAATCATAGCTCACTGCAGCCTTGAATACCTGGACTCAAAGAATCCTGCTGCCTTAGCCTCCTTAGTAGTGTCACTGTGCCTGGGGGGTTGGGGGGCGGGGTAGAGACTGAGTCCTGCTTTGCTTTCCAAGCTAGTCTCAAACTTTTGGTCTCGAATGATCGTCCTGCCTGCCTTGGCTTAGTTTTCTTTTTTTTTTTTTTTTTTTTTTTTGACCTGTTCTGGAAGCTTTTTATTGTTGCTCCAAGTTTAAGAATTTTCACTGATGGCAGAAAACCAGCACTTAGAGAGCCTCCCGCATGGCCCTGCCCAGCTTCTGAATCTTGGTCTTGACAGACATGTCAACATACTTCTCTCCAATGCGCACAATCATTCCACCCATGATTGACGGATCAATCTTCGCCTCCAATTTCAATACTTGGCCTTGACTTAGGAAGCTCTTGAGGACGGTTTTTAATTCAGAGAGTGTGGCTTCTTCTAAAGGAGATGCGGTGGTCACTGTGCAAGGTACCTCTCCGCGATGGACACTCACTCATCATGGTAGAAAAGGCGGAAACGACTCCCTGGGCATTGCTTAAACGACCATTTTCAGCAAGCAGATTGATCAGGTTGGTGGTGAGGGGAGAGAACCTCTCTTTTGCTGTGATGTCATTTAGGCTTTTCACTTTAATAGAACGCTTCACATAGGGATTCAAAACAGAAGCAGCCACTTTGGGTTCCTTCAGGATTTGTGCTACTCTCAACAACTCCTTTTCTACTTGCTCCAACTTATTCTGTTTTGATGCAGCAGAATAAAGAGCTGTGGCATAGCGACCTTCAATACCGTATACCTGAACAGGAGGCCTCACAAGCTTGGCAAATGGTCTGACCACAGAGGTACTGAAACATCGCACCTGCCGGGAGAGCCCGGACACTGCTGGGGCGGCCATCTTCTCTCGGGCCGGCTTAGTTTTCTTTTCTTTTTTTTTTTTTTTTGAGACAGAATCTCACTCTGTCACCCAGGCTGTAGTGCAATGGCGTGATCTCGGCTCACTGCAACCTCTGCCTCTTGGGTTCAAGCGATTCTTCTGCCTCAGCCTTCTGAGTAGCTGGGACTATATTCGGGCACCACCATGCCCGGCTAACTTTTGTATTTTTAGTAGAAATGGGGTTTTACCATGTTGATCAGGCTGGTCTCAAACTCCTGACCTCAAAGCATCCACCCACTTCAGTCTCCCAAAGTGCTGGGATTACAGGCATGAGCCACTGTGCCTAGCTGACTTGGTTTTCTTATCAGCAAAATGAGTATAATTGTCCTTGCATTGTCTACCCCTCAATATCTTGACCTAGCAGATAGTAGACACTCAACATGATAGTGATCATCATTGCTATCATTACATTGTCCTTGTTGGGAAGGGGGAATGTTTACTAAGCTGTTTACTAAGCCCTTATTATATGCCGCACTTGTTGCTGGTCACACCATCTCAATGCCCCACAACTCTGAGGAGGTGGCCTTCTTCCCATGTATCAGAGGACACTGGTATTCTGTTGTGCCCCATCTTCCCCTTTGGCTGCTTTAGAAGGACTGAGTTGCTGGCTCTGCTGGGGTCTCCACTGAACTGAAGTCCTGAGGGTCCTTAAAAAAGGGCTCAAGGCAGCTCAAGCTGTTTACTTTGAGACCATGTGGGCAGCCAGTGATATCAGAGAGGTGGTCAGGGCAGAAATAAATCTAGCCCTCATCAAATGGGCAAGGAGCCAATAAAAGATGACCTCAGGGATGAGTGATGGAGTGGGACAGGCTGAAGGATCAGAAGTGTTTCTCCTTATTCACTGTCTTGAGAGCAGGGCAACAAGCCCAGCCCTTCAGATGAGGTGACATTGGGCTTGTCCCTTGCTGCTGCACTTGGCTGTGACACTGTATCCAGTGACCGTCCCTGCTTGTGTCTGAAATGAAGCCAGTAGGTTAAAAAGGGAAGGTTTGGGAGCTCTCTTGGCCTAGGAAGGTGGGTTTTCCTAGTCAAGAACCTCCAGAAAGCCTTCCTGAGCTACCCCAATCCAGGGAACTTCACGGGGTGAGAAACGCACAGGAAAACTGGCCTCTGGAATGAAAGAGATGCAAATAGAAATAGACCTGAATAGCTTCTCAGGGCCTTACTAATTGTGGGACAGGCACCTAGCTAGGAAAAAAAAAGAAAAGAAAAAAAGAAATTTTCATTGCCACCTCAGAGTGGGGGAAGGGAATTTTGACACTTTGACCTTTGAGCTGTGCTGTTCGGGGTGCGGGACACTCGTTTGCCTCTGTCCTTGGTGCTGATGTCAGGGGTGTTGTCCGTGGTGCTGAAGATAGAGAGGGTAGGGATTTGGCCTGGTCCTGACGCCTGGGGGTGCTATCCTCGGTTCTGTCTTCAGAGAACTTTCCTGTATCATTTCCAGGACTGTGGTTTTCTGGGGACCCAACTGGGAGGTCAGAAGCTTTGACCCTGGCATTGTGCAAATCTGAGCAATATTTGAGGTAGGATTTGAGCCTCTGTTACAATCTACCAGGCACCCTTTTAATAACTTTGGATGTATTATGCCATTTATTTTTAAGCAGCGACATACTAGGGGAGGTACTAATATTTATTCCCATGTTAGAGGTGAGCAAACTGAAGGTTAGAGAAGTTGAGTTTCTAGCCTCAGTTTCCTCAGTCATAATAGGAAGATCATTGGTAGTGTAACACAAACTAATGAGTGGGGCAGAGCTTTGTAAACTGATGCACAGATGTGGTGGCATTAGTCTTACACACAGAGGAAAGCACGAGTGAATTGTCAAACGCAGATACTCTTGGAATCTCATAGAACTTCCTGCAAGGTCTGAGGTTTGAGCCCACAAAGGAAACAAGGAGGTCGGGGTGGTGGTGTGGAGGGCTCAGAGATTGTGTGGAAAAGAAGAAAGTACCCATTTACTGTGCATCTACTGTGTGCCAGGACCTGCACTGGGCACCTGACAAACCTGGTCATTCTACCTGCATAACCACACTGGTGAAGAGCGACTAGTTTCATTTTACAGATATGGAAGTGGAAGGGGGTTACTTAGCTAGGAGGTTGTGTTGAGAAAGGCCTGGAGAACTGGAGACTTGAGTATCTAATCCTGAGTGTCATCTGGTCCAGCCCAGAAAAAGGGTGTGACCTGCTGGGAGCATGCTGAGTTGGCTGCAGGACTCAGGCTGGATTTGGCTTCCTTTGGTGTCTTTCCTCTCCTAGGAATATGGCACCACCACCCTCCCCTCACCACTAGCTCCAGGAAGATGAGGAAATGCTGTTGTGTCACAAACAGGGGCTGTCCAAGATTCAAATCCTGGAGCTGCTAACTGTGAGCTGTGTGGTCTCAAACAAGTCATCATCCCTCTCTGGGCCTCAGTTTTTCCACCTCTAGCTTAGCAGAAGAGCACTATAATCACTGTGGATGGTTTTCAGGATCAGAAGAGACAGTCGGTTGAAAAGGCCTGGCAGGGAGTTCTTAGTAGTAGAAATAAGAGCCAGAGGAGGGAAAGACCTCCCCCCACACAAACCCCAGGAAGCACAGCAAGAAGCAAAAGCGCAAAAGGGCTTAGAACTGCTGCCGTGAGCCACCAATGCCATTTCTCAGCAGGACTAGCAGGCATGGCTGGGGCAGCACCTGGCAGCCCCAGCTGACAGACATTCCTTCGGGCAGGCAGTCTCAAGCCCCAGAGCCAAGCATCCCTGTGGGGGGTCAGTGGCTGGGCCAGCTCTGGCTGTTCCTCCACCAGCCTCCCTAATGGCTCCAAGCTGCATACGCCTCATGAGGCTGTCATGCCTAATTAGGCCGTCCTCAGCCACCCTGTCTCCAGGGCCCTGTTATGGCCATCCGAGGCTCTGGACATGATTATGGTGGCTGCCCTTCACAGCTGTTTGGCTCTTGGGAGGAGGTGGCCACCTGCTCTCATGATCACCTATGGCCTAAGAGATCTGCCTCTCCACTTCAGCCCAGGAGGCTTAGCTCTGGAGCTCTGGGCCCAGAGATCTAGCTGCACCCTCCCCACACACCCTACCCTGGCTCCAAAGCCTGGCACTAAAGCAGAGTGAAGAAGAAAAGGAGAAAAAGATGGCAGGAGTGATAGGGAGAACAGGAGGGAAAGGAAGGCGGGGGCCTCGGCACCACCAGCCAGCCTCCTCAGCGGAGGCTGGGATCACTTAGGAGACAAAACCCGCCTCATCCACACTCTCCCCTGAACCTTTCAGCAGCCCATGCAGCCAGCAGGACACAGAACCAGAAAGCAAGCAAGCGTGACACATTGTCTGAGGTGAGAGCTTAGTGTGGGGCCAGGGTCAGGGGTCATTCTGGGGCTCAAATCATAGGGGAGTTCCTTGCATAGCAAGGTTAGAAGTTGGGGCCTTGATCTCATGTTCAGCACCTGTGAGCACAGAGCAGGCATGTTTGCTGAAGGAAGGAAGGTAGAGAGGGAGGAGGGGAAAAATGGAGAAAAGGAGGAAGGAAGGGAAGGAGGGAGAAACAAAGAAGGAAAGGATGGAGGGAAGAAGGAAGAGAAGAAAAGAGAGAGAGAGGGAGGGAGGGAGGGAGGAAAGAAAGAAGGAAATACTAAAAGTCATTCCATGTAGAGGGAACTCACAAACCCAAACCCAGAAGTAATGTTTGAACGGTTTTCTTTTTTGGGTTGGGGGAGGGGGAGACAGGGTCTCACTCTGTCACCCAGACTGGAGTGCAGTGGCGCAATCATAGCTCACTACAGCCTCCACCTCCCAGGCTCAAGTGATCCTCCCTCCTCAGCCTCCCAAGTAGCTGGGGGACTATAGGTGTGTGCCACCACACCCAGCTAATTTTTTGATTTGTTGTAGGGACGAAGTCTCACTGTGTTGCCAGGGCTGGTCTCAAACTCCTGGGCTCAAGTGATCCTCCCGCTCAGCCTGAATGATTTTCTTACATAAATTATATCATTATCAATTAATATCTTTGCATTTTTCTTTTTTCACTTATTTTTGAGATGTATATAAGTGCAGCTGTAGCTCGTTCATTTCTTCTGCCGGATAGTATTCCATCATATGCTTATACCACACCCTCCTGCCGGTGGATGTTTCAGTGGTTCTGGCTCTCCACCATGAAGATCTCTGTGAATGTGCATTAGTATTTCCCTGGAAGCATGATTTTCTGTGTTAACAAACACTGCCAAATTGCCCTCCAAGGTAATTATGCCACGTTGCACTCCTGTTAGTGATATATCTGAGTCCTCATTTCCTCAGCACCTCAGCATCAGTTGATTCATCACTCTTTAATTTTGCCAATCTGCTGGGAGAAAATATCTCATTTTCATTAGCGTCGCCTGACTATTAGAGAAGCTGAGTGTCTCATGATGTGTTTAGTGGTCATCTGAATTTTTCTCTTCTGCAAAATGCCTGTTCATATACTTGCCCAGTTTTTTATGGGTCACATTTTTTTCTTATTAATTTGTAAAAGAGGTTTATATATGTGAATATTAATCCTTGTTATGTTTGTTGCAAATATTTTCTCCAAGTTGTGTTGCTTGTCTTTTAACTTTATGTCTTCTTCATTCAGAAGTTTAAACTTTGGGGGTAGGAAAGTTTATTTTCGCCTTCACTTGCTTTTATTTCTTTGCAACTTCTTTTAAGAAGGCCTTCCCCACCCAAGGTCATAAAGATATTCTAGGTCTCTTCTAAGTATTTTCATTTTATTTCCTTTTGTTTCATATTGAGATCTTTAATCAAGTTTAGGTCTTTTATCTTTGCATGCGGTGAGAAATGGGGATCTAATTTCATTTTTCTATAGCTGGCCTATTGTCCCAGCAGCATCAATTGAACGCCTTGTCCTTTTCTCACTGATTTGAAATATCATCTCTATTTTATGTTTAAGTGCCCATGTATTTATGGATCTGTTTCTGGGAACTCTGTTCTACAGTCTCATTGATCTCTTTGTCTATCTCTTTGTCTATTTCAGTTCTACACTAATCACTGTATCTCATCGTTTTTCAACAGGGACATCTTGGCATTTGGGCTACAACAATCCTTCCTTGGGTGGGACCATCTTGTTCATTATAGGTTCTTGAGCAGCCGTCATCCAGTCCTTGGCACTCAGTAGAACCCTCCCCTGAGTCAGTGTTACGAAGAAAACTACCCCAACCATTTGCAAAGTCGCCCTAGGAGGGCAGTCCCTCGGCTGTTGAGAACTGCCACAGATAGCTGTATTATGTGGCTTGATATCCGGTAGGACAAGCCTCCCTGTCCCCACTTCTTGATTCTTCTTTTGTATGTTCTCTTCCCACTCTGCTTTGCTGCCAGCGGTGGAATCCATAGCATGACACTGTCAGGCACCTCTGGAGATGGGACTCCTATCAGTCAAGGCAGCCCACTCTTTTGTGTGTGTCTGTCGGGGGCCTGATTATTAGAAAGTGCTGTCTTACACTGAGCTCAAGTTGGCCTCCGTGTGGCCCACTTCCTCCCCAGCTCCTGGAGCCCCCAGAATACATTTCCCTCCCCCGTGGCCCACCCTTCATTGACCTCAGAGAGCAGACATTTCCCCTCCACCTCGGCTCTTTTCTCCAGACTCCCAAACTCAATAACCCTGGTTCCCTCTGATGTGCGTCAAAGACTTGGCTTAGTGGCAGGCAGCATGGTGTGTTTGAGCTTGAGTCAGACACATTGAGTTAGAATTCCTGCTCACTTACCTGTTAGCTGTGTGACTCTGGGAAAGGCAGTTAACCTCTCTGTGCCTCATTTGTTAAATGGGGGTAGTAGACCCTCTACCTCAGAGGGTTGATGAGAGATGTAAATGATTCAGAGCATAAGGCCTGAGCCTGGTGCAGGTGCCCAGGAAGTGATAACTGTTCACATTTTTCCTGCGATTATTACTCCTTCATGATGCTCGTGGTCACTGTTCCATGCCTACCCATCAGGAGAGGTGTCCAGAGCTGAAAGCGGCACCCAGATGGGCTCTGGCCAGGACATCCTCTGCCTGAGAAACTAAGATGACAGGATTTGCTGTGGTGCTGGTTGTGGGAATGACAAAGAGGAGTCAGGGCCAAGTCCAGGGTTTTGGTCTGATCCATTGTGAGGGTGGCGTTCCCATCAGTGGGAAGGAGAAGGCCGGGAAGAGCAGGTTTGCAGGGTTGGGAGTTCAGGTTTAGACATGTCAAGTTGGTGATTCCTGTTAGACATCCAAGTGGAGATGCTGAGTTGAAAATTGGATGTATGAGTCTAGGGTTTGGGAGGAGGGAGGATTCCAGGCTTGGTGTGTCAATGTAGGGGTCATCAGACCTTCCCAGACCTTTTCCTCTGCTATTGCATAGATGTAGTTTTATTTTGAGAGGTAAGAAAGCACAGTGGTTAAGAAGGCTTGTTCTGGAGTCAGGTGGTTCAAGTCCCAGCTCTGGTTCTTTCTCACTGTGTGTCTCTGGGACAAGTTACTTACTTTCCCTGTGCCTCTGCTTTTCCATCCACAAAATGGGTAACAGTAATGCCCATCTCTCCCTTAGAGATGTGGTGGGGATTACAGGATATAATGAGTGATGCCAAGTCACGGGCTTACCTAAGACCTGTTGCACGCTAAGCACTCTCTATATGAACTCTAGTAATTATCATTTTTAGCTATGAATCTAAGCTGTGAAGGTTTCCTGAATGATTCTTTTGTTCCTTTTCTTCCTCTGTCTTTTTAAAAAAAGTTCTCCTACATAAATAAGAAAAATAAATAAGAGAACAGAAGAAAAGAAAAGACAGAACAAGATCATTCAAGGTTATACTTTATTAAAGGTAGGCTATAAATTTGCCTCTGAGCTTCCTAGTAGACAAAGAAAAAAAAAAAATAAACAAGAAGTAGCATGATTCACTGTGCCCTTGAAAGGAAAATAAGTCAATTAATTGCTCAGGTGTGTGCAGAGTATCCATGTCCTCAGAGTCATTCATACAGTAAGTACAGTAACAACAGGGGCTGCTGCTATGACTCTAGTCCCCAAAGGCTCTGGGGCTCAGAGGGGCCATGACTGTGGTACTCTGGAGGCCATGAGACTAAAGCATGGGTGGTGGAGGTTGGGCTCCAGGCCTCCTAATGGGGGAAACAGCCAGGACCACACCTATCCTGCTGCATGGCAGCATGAGCTCCAGGCTGAAATAGGGGCAGAGAAGTGTGCAAACTGGACCAAGGGGCAGTGAATTTCAGCTGGGAGAAGACATCGCAGAGGACATCATATCTGGCATAGGACTTGAAAGCTGAGTAAGGCTCTGACTCCTGGAGATGACAGTGGAGGTCATGAGTTCCCCACCAGACCCAGCCTGAGAAAGTGTCGTCCACAGCCTGTTACAGATAAAGAGAGCTTAGAGATTCAAGTTCAGCTGCACTCCCATGATAGGAGAACTGAGGCCCAGAGAAGGCAGGGCTAAACCTGGAGTCACATAGAGAGGCAGGGACCTAGTAGCCTCAAACCCAAGCCTCCTGCCTCTGTGACCAAAGCTAGTTCCCCCTCTTCACCCCCACTACAGCTTCTCTGGGTTCTGACTCGCCTCCTGCAAGGTCATGAACCACCTACTGCCTGCCACGTGGTGTCCCCCTATATTTAACTCCCACGCTGTGACTTACAGAGGCCCAGAATAGCAATCCTGACTAGGGGGGCATGCCTCTACTTTCCCCCCCTTTAGTCTAACTGAACTTCTGGTTACAGCTCCCTTCTGCAGGAGAGAGCAGAGTCCTGGATCCTGGGTCTTTGTTACTGCAAGAGGAGAACTAGCTTGTCCCTAAGTAAGACTTAGTATAAGGAGTGGACTACCCACTTGAGGAATCACACTAAGCCCTGACCCTGGCCCCAGACTGAGCCTTGATCCCTATCCACAGACTGAGCCTTGGTCCCTGCCCCTAGACTGAGCCTTGACTTTGATCACAGACTAAACCCTGACCCTGGTTCCAGACTGAGCCCTGATCCCTTCTCTAGGTTGAACCTTGACCCTGGCCCCATACTGGGACCTGACCTTGATCCAAGACTCAACTCTGACCTCTTCTTCAAACTGAGCCCTGACCTTGGCCCCAGACTAAGCTCTGAGCTCTGGCCTTGACCCAAATTGTTGGCAGTTGGGGACATGAATAGTTGGGAGTCCTTCTCCCCCTTTAACTGCTAGAAACTCAGCTGAGGGGCCCCACCCCCATTTAGGCCAATGACTCAGATTGTGCCCTGAGGGTTCTATCTCAGAGACTGCCTCCAACACCCTGGCCTCGGTTGCAGTGGCCTGGGGACCTATAGCCATGGGTGATAGACAGAACCATTCAGGCCACCCACTCTGACCATGAACTCCTCTGCAACCCCAAACGGGCTGCCAGCACAGCTGAAAGCTCTCCCGCCCCTTCTCCTAATTTGCCTCCTCTCTAATTCTCCAGGCCATGCGATCTGTGGTGAGGGCTGAGATATTTATAAAATCTGTGTCCTTCATGATAAAACCAGCCCCAGGGACCAGGTTCAGAGCAGCTCTATTCATCCTCTAAAGCCCCAAAAACTTCAAACGCACCCACCACAGAGGGCCCTCATCACAGTCCCACCTGTCGCCAATTGAAGTCCCAGCCCCTGCATTTCGGAACTGCCTTCTCTCTTGTGCCCAACACTGTTCCCAGCAGCCACGAACCCTGGCTGGGTGGAAGAGGCTGGGGCGCTGGAGGCTGACAATAGCTCTGCTTCCTGACTGGGTGTCTCAGATGAGTCACTACCCAGCTCTGAGCTCTGGTCCCTTTGTTTTGCAAATGGAACAGCGCCCACCCTTCACCCCCCAGTCTACAGTGCTGGGGAGTGGGATTCCATGAGGTGCAAAGAGCTCAGCCTGGGCCTGGCAGAGGAGCTGCTGGGTGTTAATGCCATCTGCAATGCAACCAGTAACACGTGGGCAAGTGGGCAGCACCTGCCATAGCTTTCCCATAGCCTGTCCCAGTGCCTGAAGGTGCACCATCAGGGTTGTCCAGAAGTCTCAGTTAAATCACAGGTCACCCATGAGGGGAGGCGGCTTAAGGCTTGTGCTTTTGGAGGAATTGCAGAGGCTCCTGGGAGCTTCCTTAAACTCACCCTGACTTCACTTGGTAGGCCTCAGGGCCTGGGTAATAGGCAAGGAGTGGCTTGGGGTCGTGTCCTCAACGGGAGGGTGGTCTGGTTCAGAGTGAGGCGGCGGGGATGGAAAGCCAGTGAGCTGGGAGGCAGGAGCTGTTGGAGCAAGAGCCAGGGAGCCAGGGGACCTCGGCTTCCAGCTCAGGTTCTAGAGACTGCCACTAGGAGGGAGACGGGAGAGGAGCAAGTGTGTCAGAGGAGATCTGGAATTCAGCTCAAATTCGTTGAGTCTCAGATGTCTGGCCAGCATGCAGGGGAGACAGCCAGGTGGGGTTAGAGCCTCAGGATTGCCTGTCATTCAGTCACTCATTTTTTTTTGTTCTTGTTTTTTGGGGTATTTTTTGAGACAGAATCTCGCTATGTTGCCCAGGCTGGAGTGCAATGGCGTGATCTCGGCTCCCTGCAACCTCCACCTCCGGGTTCAAGCAATTCTCCTGCCTCAGCCTCTTGAGTAGCTGGAATTAACAGGCATGCACCACCACGCCCGGCTGATTTTTGTATTTTTAGTAGAGATGGGGTTTCACCATGTTGGTCAGGCTACTCTTGAACTCCTGACTTCGTGATCCGCCCGCCTCGGCCTCCCAAAGTGCTGGGATTACAGGTGTGAGCCACCGCACCTGGCCCATTCACTCATTTGTTTATGCATTCATTCATTTGACAGACATTTATTAATAAGCACCTACTATGTTTCAGGCACTGTATCAGGCCCCAGGCTATCGTACCAGACAGGACCCAACCTCAACTTTCCTAAGGTTCTCAGTCTGGTGGAAGAGATAGACAATAAGTAAAATAAATGAACAAATGCTGTGCTCCTGCGTGACATGGGAGTGAGGAAGGGGGTCAGAGAGGCATCTCTGAGGAGGTGACACTTGGGCTGAGCCCTGAATGAATCAAGGGAGAAGCCACAGGAGGGTCTGGGGCAGAGCATTCCTGGTAGAGGGAACAGCCAGTACGACGCTCTGAGGCAGGAAAGAGGAGGCCAGATGGGCTGAGGACTGGGAAAGGGAGGCTGGGGGTGGGGGAATGGGGGAGTAGGAATGGTTAGGAAGGAATCATGTGGCCTTCATGAGGGGTTTGGCTTTGGTCAAGAGCTCAGGTTGTGTGAGACTAGGGTGGGACTGGAGAACTGGGAGTCATTAGGGCAGAAGGGGTGGAAGGAGTGATTCAAATCCCAGGGGATGAGGTGCATGGGGAGGCGACTGAATGGGGACACAGACCTGACCGAGAGCCTGAGCAAGACTGGAAGTGCCTCCTTAGCCTGGAGTGAGAGAGGCCTGGGTGAGAACCAACCCCTGCACTCCCTCGCCGTTTGACCTAGGGTCTCCTCTTGCTGGGCCTTAGCTTCCTCATCTGGTAAATAACGAAATTGATCCCTGTCCCCCAGCTGCTAACTTATGAAGTGCTGGGCTCTGGGAGACGGTCCGGGATCTGGAAACCCAGCCTACTCGGTGAGCTGGGGAGGATGGGCTGGCCTGGATTTCTGGACTTATTTCTCCTGAGGTCTCCACACCGAGCCCCTGGGGAGCACAGGTGTCCCAGCCCCAGCTGGGTGTCCCAGCACAGCTTGTCCCAGCCCCAGCCCCTTTAGAGAGCTGAGGACCAAAGTGGGAAACTTTGGTCCCACTCTCCCCAAGTGAGAGAGGCTGACACTCTCACTTAGGAGGGAAGGAAAGGGAGGCTCTGCTTAGTCAGTACTCTGTGCCTGCACCCTTTGTGGCACTTTAGCTGTGTTGTCTTGGAATTAGACATAGATTGGGGTCTCCACTGTTCAGATGAGAAACCGAGGCTCAGAGGGGGCGGTGACCTGCCCAGAGTCGCACAGGGAGTGTGTGCATTCCAACCCTAGCCTGTGTCTCAGCCAGCCCTGGGGCAGCTGAGGAGAGGGCTCAGCGACTCATCCCTCACCTGCCCACAGTCTGCGCCCTGAGCCCTGCTGTACACACAGGGAGGTGACCCTCACTGGGCGCCCCCTCCCTCCTCCATGCCACACTGGCCTGCCTTCTATTTCTCAGAACCTGTGAATCTTTTTCCAGCCTCAAGGCCTTTGCAGATGCTGTCCCCTGTGCCTGGAAAATTCTCTCTCTCCCTCTCTTTCACATACACACACATATCATCCTGTCAATTCCTACTCATCCTTCAGACTTTAGGTCAGACCTCACTTTGTCCCTGTGAAGTGCTCTCCTCAGCCCATCTACCCCATCTCCCAGGCTCCAGCGGCTGCTGTCACCGTTATCTGTCTGTGTGGTTAGATGTTTGTGATCTCCCTTCCCTGACACACTGGCTGGGGCCTATCACAGAACAGGACCTGCGGAAGCATTGGCTGGATGGGTGCTGGGGACGCTGCCCTGTGACTCTGCCCTGTGGGGGTGTGAGCTGCAGGGAGTACCCAGGAGCCCTGGCCCCACTGGGTGCTGCCCCATTCCCCATTCCTGAGGTGGACTCCATGGTCCCCATCTCCCCCAGAGCGTGACGTCAGTCATTAAGTGGCTTCTGCAGTGAGCCGGGACTGCGTGGGCTGTGGTGCGTGTGTGTGCACGTGGCCCTGGGTATATGCACGTGTGCGCACGGGCCTCCGTGAGTAATTCCAGCGGTGCTTCCCCACGCTGTCGCCATGGAGAGGCCGCCCCCGCCTACCCAGCCCCAGGTGGCTGCCTCTGCCACCCTTTCCGGTCCCTCTCCCAGCCTCTCCATGACCCAGATTTGACCCGCCTTGCCTCCCACATTCACAGGCTCTGGCTTCTGGAAACTCAGGGTTCAGGGGCCTCTCCCTGAGACACACCTCTCATTCAGGATGTGCTCCAGGTTCCAGCAGTGCTTGTGGAGGCCACGTGGAAAGAGAGGGGGCCCTGGCATGCCACTGCCTGGGTGGGCACCTGGCTCCTCCACCCAGATTGTGCAACCTGGGGATAAAAATGCCTCACTGGGAGATCAGAGGCTGTGCTGTGGCCCTCCAGGACCCTCCCTAGAGCTGCCCCTCCCCTCCTCTTTCAACCTCCCCGTCGTTCTCTCTGCTCCAGCCACACCAGCCTCCTTGCACCAGTCCCTTCACCCAACACACACACACCAGCTGCACACCCATTCCACACTCACCATTCCTCTACCAGGAATGCCTTTCCCCAGTCATCCACAAGACCCACCCATCACTTCTGCGCAAATACTGCTTTTGCAGAAAGACTTTCCTAACCCTATCGCACTGTCTTCTGCATTTCTACTGCATTCTTCTTTACCTGCTCTAATTGGCTTCCAAGAAGATATTGTTACCTGACGTTATATTATATATTCATTTGTCTGTTACCTGTCTCCCCAACTAGAATATAGGGTCTATGGGGCAAGGACTTAGTCTTCTTTGCTGCTATATCCCAGAGCTTTGAGTGCCTGGCACATAGTAGGAGCTCAGTATCCAAATATCTGTTCAATGAATGCGTGAACCTAAAGCACTTAGCCCAGAGCCCAGCCCTCAATGGTCAGCAATGTAGCTATCACAGTCAGCACTGCCTTTTTGTTTTTTTGTTTGTTTGTTTGTTTTGAGATGGAGTCTTGCTCTGTCACCCAGGCTTGAGTGCAGTGGCGCAATCTTGGCTCACTGCAACCTCTGCGTCCTGGGTTCAAGTGATTCTCCTGCCTCAGCCTCCTGAGTTGCTGGGATTATAGGCACATGCCACCACACCTGGCTGATATTTGTATTTTTAGTAGAGACAGGGTTTCGGCATGTTGGCCAGGCTGGTCTCAAACTCCTGACCTCAGGTGATCCACCCGCCCTGGCCTCCCAAAGTCCTAGACCCGGCCAGCACTGCCATTCTTGACCATGCTCAGAGCAGGAGTGTGGCAAACATTAGTCTGTGCTGGACGGTCACACGTATTTGATCACTTGTGGCCCTCACGATCAAGTTCATGAGAGATGCAGTTATTACTGGTCCCATTTTCTGGATAAGGGCATGAGGCTTTAAGAAGTCCCAGAAGTCCCTGCGACTGGCTGGGCTGATGAGATTGAGGCCCAGGCCTGCCTGGTCCCAGCCTCCAAGCCCACACCAGCTCTGAGGAGCCCACTTGCACACACAGCAATCTTGGGAGTCCCATTGAAACAACATGATGGCAGTGGGGACTCTCACCCACTGAGGAGGGAAGCACCACCTCCGGAAAGGCTGGAGCCCCAAGGTCTAGTCCGAGGTTGACATCCTCCTACTGGGTGACCTTGGGCCAGCATCTGCCCCTCAACACCGCAGAAGTACAGTGAGTGGAGTTACTCAACCGGCCTGAGTCCTCTTCCAGGTCTGATGTTCCCACATCTAAGAGGATGATCATCCCAACACCCTCACCCAGAACCCAGCACACACACACCACACACACACACACACCGCAC